>NW_027451482.1:0-25952 GCF_964194025.1 Convolutriloba macropyga
CGAGATAAAAAAAACAGATCTTTTCCGTTTGTGCCCCCCGGCTTAGTGGGCACATATTATTTGCACCCCCAGACGCACGCGCCATATTTTTACACAATGATTTACTATGTAATGACACGTGCTCTGTAACTGGGGGCGCATAACGTACTGGGGGCACAAACGGAAAAGATCCAAAAAAAACTATTATACCAGGATAGAGTTGTCACTTATTCGAAATTAACTAGGATAGGCCAAAACTAGCAATATACCAACACGAAATGAAATTATAGATAGCAAAAAATAGTTATTGATTGTAAAAAAGAAACGTCTACATTAAGGATTAAACATTGGGTGATTTTTTAATCTAATTGTTTGATCGTTATGGTTGAACACTAAAAAGTTAGTACTCAAATATTTTCACAAAAATGTTATTTTTCAGGTAAGAGGCTGAAGAGGATAATTTACTGGTTCTTACTTCTACTGGTATTTGCAATTTTTCAACTTCACACAACTTGGACTTTATATCAACGTTTATTTTCGCCTAGCATCAAGCATCATTGTCCTATTACGCAAAATTATAATTGAAAATATTTGCGAAGATTTAAATAAATGAAGTTTGCAAACATTTGTTCTGGTCATCAGTATCTAAATTCCAAAGTAATTCAAACTGAATCAAGAAGTTTTTCAGAAACCATTCAGTACTGATTCGGAGTCTGTTCATGTCGCATTTTGCTCTGAGATTCTCTGAGTCAGACTCTGAAAAATTCTGAATCAGACAATGAATCTTTTCTGATTCAAACTCTAATTTTAACTAATTGTCTTAAGTAATTTTTTTCAAATGAAGTCTGCGAATAAAGTCCGCTTAAAAAGCAACCTTCAGATTTTTGATCAAAAACTTGTTATTAACTCTGAACTGTGTTTTTTTATTTAAGGATCTCAATTTTTTGAAATTATAACCGCGAGATCTTTCTCGAGAAAACATGAAAAAAAATTGGGGTCTTTCCCATTATAGCCCCCCATGAAATTATAGCCCCCCCCATTATGGTATAACTACCATAATTGGGGGGTTATAGGTTATCTGACCACTAAGCTGAGGGGGGGCTATAATGGGAAAGACCCAAAAATTGATACCCAGGTCACCCAGGTTAAGGTCCCGTTGGGCGTTCATCTGGGTTTAGACATATCGACTTTCCGTCTGACACTTTAACCTGGTTAACATCTTTAGTGGAATTTTTAATGCGCAGTTAATCAGTGCTTTATTATTTTATCAACTATTATGTACTGCAACCAAAAATTGTACTGCAACAGTCAGCAATTGCTAACAAATAAGAAAAATTACAAATATTGTAATTTTTTTATTTGTTAGCAATTGCTGACTGTTGCAGTACAATCTTCGGGAAAATACTATCAAGGAACTGATACATTGAACGAAAAAGTTGTCAGCATTACGCCTCAGAGGTATATCCCAGAATTTCAGCCCTGGTAAAATTTGCTCGAAAAATAGATACATAAACTGAACGAAATTAAGGGACCAGCTTTGTAACCTATTTTTCGGAAAAGGGTTACGCCATTTTTGCGAAATATAAATACTTTAAAATTGTAAAATAGATGACAAGTCTTGTAGCACGTTTCCGCTCATTTTAGGTATCTACTGTTCGCATTAAAAGTATCTCTAATCCGCAATTGAGCCTAATTCAACGCGCGCTTTTTAAATATGCAAAAAAGATTTAATCTCTCGTAATAAGCACTTTAATAAACATTTAATTGAAGCTTTTAATGCTTTAAAATGATTGAAATACAAACTACTTCAAAGTCGGTAAAATCTCGAAAAATCGGTTTTAACTAGACTTAATTAGATTTTCTGACAGTTTCTTAACTATTTCAGCTCGATAAACTGCCGAATGCAGCCATGTCACTGTCAATAAGGGACAGGCGGAATCTATTTTGTTGCATATATGATGTACGTCCCAGTGCCACAAAAACTTTTTTTCGGAAAAATCCCTTGCTCAAAGAAACCGTGGTTGGTCAAAACAAACCGTCAATGTGTGCCTCTTTTAGTATTCATATATCTTTTTGGTCAACACAGAGATATATGAATACAAAAAGAGGCACATATTGACGGTTTGTTTTGACCAATCACGGATGTCATAGCCATGAACCTCTGAAGTTTTTCTACAAGGCCCTAAAAGGGGTTAAGACTTACACAAATTTCTTGGTAATAAAAAACATTTGTGTAATTGTTTGTGAAAACTTTTTGTCTACAATTGTACCATCAACAAATGGAAATTGATAAAACGTATAATAGCGGGAGTAGCACTCACATTTAATCTTTAAGAAATTTTTGGGGAAAATAAAGGTTTAAACGATAAATGAAGTCTTGGGAGAATCTTTTTGTCCTTAAAAACGCCTAATGGTCAAAGAATTCTACTTACAAAAAGTCTACTAAATGTGGCCCATGTTTTTTATCGTTTTGTTAAGCTTCAAGCGAAATGCACTTAAATTTGCCAAAGCAGGCTCCAAATTGCCCTTAACTACTCTAAAAAGGAAACCCCTTTGCGCAAATTATGAAGTTGGCATTGTCGGTGTAATTATATTCCGAACATTTCAAATCCGTTTTGAAATGAAGCCAAATAATTTCTTAACTTGAACCAATATCACCTCTGTTGAGTTTTTTTCTACAATGAGATTGAATTGTATAACAAATTGGCCACAGATTATGCTCATTGCCAAATTCACTAATGCCACTTGTTTTTTATCTTACTAAAAAGCGAGGGACTAATTGGCTCTTCAACCTTTAAGTCCAGTCTGCTTAATTAAATAAGTTGTCATTGCTTGCAGTCCATTGGAGCGCGGACTGCACTTCCAAAAAAGTTAAAAACTAATATAGGGGTAAAATGTGGTATTTACTGTCAACAGTGCCATTTTGAACCGGTAACAGTTTTCACAATTCGACAACCACACTCACAGTAGAAAACACTTCCTCGGGTTTCCTTAGAGAGCACCACCAATTGTTTCTGACGGGATGTAAATAGGTTTCACTACTTCGCTCTAATGTATCAAAAGCAAAATCTGGCTCTAGCATTTTATAAATTAATCAAAATAAATGAGAATTGGTATCGATAGACGCTTGTGATGGTCAATTGCATCTGTTCACTATACACCGTAGAATGAGTTAGATTTCCTGGAAAAGGGTTTAGACAAACGCCGTACGATATTGTGAACAGAAGAAAGAAATTATCCTTATCATTTCACCGTTTTGGATTGCTAAAAACGCAAAACTGGTTCAAGGTTAAATGATGAACCTAGTTAACCGTAAACCTAGTTAAAGAAACCTCAGGTTTAATTATTGTGAGCTCTGAAAAAACGATCTGAAATTTTACAAACTGTTGCAAGGAAAAATTTAAGCTTGTTTACAAAGAGTTGAATGGTACGGTACAATCAAAGATTACAGCAATCAATATTTCAAATTAATACCAATTTTTCAGCAAAAAGGAACCAATTTTTTAAACACCATCTGCTAATAGTCTATTTTCCTAACAAAACCAATTGATAATCGTTACGTCTTTCTTCTGTTTGAATGTATTCATTCATTCGTTCATTTGATTAATGGAAAGACGTTCAATGAGTTTCGCAAACGCTGAAATAACTGAGATTAGCTTAAAACTGTTACTTTCAACTTTGGTACTAAAAAGTTTTAATCATATTTCATGCAAATAATCAAATAGAAAAATGTTAAATGAAAATGTAAATTTTTTGTTCAATTTTTAGCTGCTTTTTCATTCAATCAAAAACTCTAAATCTTCGACTTGACCTTTAAATGTCATTGTTAAGAGGATCAATGGCCTGATGTAGTTCTTTTTAGTGCAACTGCTCTGAGAATAGTAGACAAAATATGGATCTTGCACTTCTTCGGCGTGCGCCATTGAATGGACCTGTTTTCTGATAAGTCTTCTTCAATTTTTTATTATATCTGATTTGATTTCTGAAAAATTTTGAAAACCTGCAGTTTTAGTTCTAACGATATCGTACTTTGCTTGTCAACTTCTCCTTTTGAAAAAAATTTTTTGTTCTTTTCCTGTGGATTAGTTACAAAAAAATTGTTTAAAAAATGTGTTTGCTCTTCTGCTACCAACCTAGTAACTATGTTCTTTTGCAGTTGAAACTTTATACACTTTTGCACGAATTATTTCTTATGCAATTCTTGTAAAACCTTTGTTTTTCAGCAAAAGATCCAATGGAGGCCAAAAACTATGGAGACCTGCAAAAAAGACATTTTTGATTCTGTAATTTATCAGTTTTTCTCAATTGCAATTATCAAACATTATATCTTACTGAGAATTTCAATAAATTTTGATTTGTTATGGTCTCTGTAGTTCTTCGAGATATTGCGAGGGAAGCGTGTGCGAACGTTAGTTAAACACGAATGAACGAATATTGTTGTGTTTTTCGAATGAGTAGCAATTCAAAAACTGTAGACGTAAAAAAACTCTTCTTTTTGACTTTTTGTGTCATCAATGACCAGATAAAGCTGGATTTTGCTGGATTTTTCAGTGTTATACACAGAATTGCACAAACTGAGTTGTTTACAGTTTGTTTTGTCTCAAATCGGCTATTCCAACAAGAAGGCTTGGTAATGTGCGTACGCACATAATGTTCCGACACCGCTCATCCACATTCTTGACTTATTTGGCTACCAAATGAAAAAGAGACAGAAAACCTTCCAAACATACATATCGTTCAATAAACGACCATTGGTGTACAATAAATTCACGCCACAGGGCCGATAAAAGTTGTTGATAATAGGACAACTAGTAAAGACCATAGAAAAAATCAAACAACAAACCCTATTTACGACCAAAACTAGATGTCTATAATAAAAAAGGTCATAACAAAATCAATCTTGCTTGTTTAACAGATTGGTAGAAATCTCGAAATCTTTTTACAAAACTAAATGGTAGAATCAATCTGTCACAACGTAGATGAGAAAAAAAGGATTACTTATTAAATTTCTATTTTTAGCGTGTAAACTCATCGTAGCATTTCCTTTTTTCAATCTACATTTTATTTGTTTAAGTTAAAGGTTTTTGTTCTAATTCAACTTTCTGAGAAGCTGCCTGATGTGGCAACACAATTGACACTGCATGTGGTTTATTATCTTTTATATTGGTATCAAAATTAAGGGCTGTGATTTTTTTCAGTTTTCAAATAAAAAGTTGTAATCCAAGTTCCTTCAACTTGAGCATCGCAAAACTGGTAGTCTGACTGAAAAAATTTTTTCTTCTCCGAACAAAAAAATTTTGGCATAGATGAGACGAATGCTAAAACATTCAGTGTTACGCAGTATCGCACGAGCCGTCTTGTTTGTTATATAGCACGTTGTTATGTAACAAATAGCATTTGCGACTGTCGAGACTCGTAAAAATTTCATCCCACTAAACTCAGGGCAAAAAATAAATTTGGAAATCTTAAGGCAAACAAGCAAATCTCCCTCTTGTCCTTGAATAAAAGAACTTTTTCTATATATGGGGTCCTCGTACTCAGATGTTCTTTCCACACCGCTGGTCGTCAAATGAACACAAAATTTTGAAGTCTTCCATATGATGCCCATTCACCTGAATTGTACTCCTGTCAATAAACACCAAGTTGCGAACATCAGTAAAGTCATCTCTATTAAATGGTCAAAATTTATAAAACTGGAGCTAGCAAAATTTGGAATGGGTGGAATACATGAATTGTGAAAAAGATTTAAAAAAAACTAAATTGCAATTTCTGAGAAAACCTACAAACCTATGAGTCTTAGGAGACATCAGAAAGGGCTTAGTGAACTTTTGCTTTCACAAAATTTCCTAGCAAATTGGTTTTCATAAATAGCAAGTCAAAAATATTATATTAAAAATATTTTTCAGTGTTTTTTCTGAAGCATTCCTCTTTTCTAAAGATAATTAGTTTTTCATAACTAGTAGGTCAAAAAATAAATTGGAAAAGATTCGAGAAGCCTGATGTAGAAAGCAAGCGGTTTTTGTTAACCAAGAATGCAAAACCGACTTGAAAATCCGACAGATATCATCAAAAAATATTGAGGAATTTTTCAGAAAACAGTCAATTTTATTTTTTTCTTCTTCTTTTAGTTCACTGAAAAATAAATTTAGTTTGCAAACTAACTAAAAAGTTTATTCGAGCTTTATTTATTAACGTTTTTGTTTTTTTGGTTGCTCAAAAAATTTTGAGGGATTTTTTCAGAAAATGTCATATCTTTTTTTGTTTTTAATTCATTGAACAAAAAAATTAGTTTGCAAACTAATTAAAAAGTTTATTCGGGCTTTGACTGACCGCGTTTTTGTTTTTATTAGGTTGCTCAAAAAAAATTGTGGGATTTCAAAAAAATTGAAAGATCTTTCAGAAAAATTTATACTTCTTTTTTTTTCATTCAGCAATTTAGTTTGTAAATGAGTGAAGTAACGTTAACAGCAAAATAATTGTTTTTTCCATGACATGGAGTATTTTAGAACTGAAAAACGGCCATCTTAAAATTGCACATATTCTTAAGTAAATAATCAAAAAATCAAAAGTATAATTAAAACTATTGTTTCTTAATTTTTATTTCAACCCTTTGATAAGTAATAATAAAGTATCAATGAGTACTAGTAGTAGTAATAAAACTTATATGTTCACTTTTATGCTCAAAAACGTGCATTAAATTAAGCTGAATTGCGGATTATACTGCGAAGTCGATTTACGTTGCGTGCGATAAAAAGATACACAAATCGAGCAGATTCTTAATACATAGCGCTCAAAAAATGGTATACAAAGCTTGTACTTTAAATTCGCGGTTAAAATTTGGACACTTTTACGAACATGGGTTGCGCAATTCACTTTAATTTTGCCTGCTTTTGCTAAAGTAGCTCTTTTTCGCAAAGTTGTTGCATTTTCAATGTATTAACATAAGAAAAACGAACAAGAGATACACAGATCGGGCATATTTTTGCCCGTGACTATTTTGATATACCACTGCGGCCTAATAAGTATTATATTTTTCTCAACAGTTGTGCTAAACAGTTAAATCGATCAATTCTCAAGAAAAACTTTTCATTTGCAATTGCAGTTATTTTTCCCGTTGCGTATGAATTTTTGAAAAATTCCACAATGAGACAAAACATGAAACAAATTGAATGGAGGCATGAAAAATATTTAAATGTCCAAAAAATTTTTGCAAAATTGTTGGCAAAATGTTATTGAGAGACTTAGGAAACTTTTTAAAGATATTGTAGATAGAGATTTTGATATTCTTTCAAGAAACGTGATTTTTTGAGAGCTCCTTAGAGATAGCACAACGTCAAAAAATTATGCGGGTCAATTTTTTAAAATTTTGAATTTTTTTTAAGTTTTACAGGAACCATATATGTAAAAACCAGCTGAGAATTCATGTAGAAAAACAAACTCTTCGTAACCCTTTTTAAAACTTTTCATTCTACGCAAATAAGTCTGTTCTGTTTATTACGAGCTAACACCCCTATCTGTTATTATTATTAGTTTAAGGAATTTGGCGACAAAGGACGAAGAAGTTGTAATTACAAATTAGTATAATTGTTCTTTTGTTGCCATGTCCCAGACCACTGTAGAGCCATTTTTCATGCATTAAGTTACGTTTAGTGGAATAAAATGCACCAAACAAATAGTTTATCTTATTTTTTGTTTGAAATATCTATTGACGTATAGATGCTTGATGCTGACTTAAAAACAAAGAAAATGGGTTTAAATTGAAACAAGTCACCACTAATCTTGATGAGAGAACGCCATTGCAGCAATTGGACAAAGCAAATTTTCAGTAAGTTTTTTTTTTAATTCCGTTTGTTTATTAATTCAAAACTTTGCTGACCGTTTTATTAGGTGAGTATAAATACTTCCAGCTCCATGCCTTCATATTATACATTACGTTCCAGATTATTGTTGATTTCAAACGTTCGCTGTGTTAACATTTGTTAAATCTTGACTTCAAAAAGAGCCGCAATTAGAACAAGCCGACAATAGAAAGAGCCGAAAATTTAATAATAACAATTGAAAAATTTACTTAGCCATTTCAATTTAACTCATTAAATGAGATCAGAAAAATTGCAAATAATTATAACCCGGTCTTTCAGAAATGAAGTTATTATTGACTAGCAAAATAAATCTAAGGCGATAAAATTATTAATTATGTTGTAATTATCACGGTCCACGGCCATGCCTCACTGGCTTATGGGACTTGAGGTGGAATTGTTACAACCAAACATGAGATCAGTTTTCCCAATCAAATGCTCTTAGTGTTAATTAAGAACACATTTTTGGTAAATAAATAAAATTCACTGTTCTTGGCCTTTTTTGGATGAAGCGAAATTTCTTAACGTCGGTTCTTTTTGACTGAACCTTATTAAATGCATTTTGCTCGTAATTTTTACAAGCAAAGTGTCTTTGTATATTTGATTAGACTTAAAAACGTTAAGTGGGGTGCAAAAACTCAGAGGGCAATAACACAAAAATCTAGGATCTCCGCTAGCGCCCCCCCCCCCAAGTAAATTAGGCACCCCCCATTGGTAAATATTTCAACATTAAGTATGCATTTGATTTATTACATGTGAATACGCTTGAATGGGTAATTAATAACATTAACAGAGCGAAGGTTTGAACATAATGCGTGCATAACAAAAAGGAACTGCGTATAATGTAAACATCAACCGAAACTTGTTCTTATAGCATTTTTAAGAGTTATGTGTTTTGTAAAAGGGTCTACTACTTTCATTTTCCTGAAAATTGTTGAAAAAGGGGTTTGTTGATGTTTTATACTAGGTATGTAATCATGAACACATGCAAACTTTCCAGAAGGGAGCGAAACATAAATATTTGGTGGGTACCTGAATTTCGGCTAAATAGGACTGGGGGGGGGGGGCGACAGCGCAAAAGATCCAAGATCTGTTGTCAATTTTTTATGCCTTGGACGATATTTGGCGTCTCGCCAAATTGTTAAATTGATAAAAATGAAGTTTGCTATGGAGAGTACTGAACTAAAAAACGTGTATAAACTGACAACAGTAACAAATATTAAATCGAATTTGAACAGAATCATACGTTTTAATAATAAATTTCAGTTTTGTCAAAGAAAATTTTATTGGTCATTCAATTATGTTTAATTTTTAGGAGTAAATATTTGTGCTCTTCATAACAAATATTCCAAAAACCAATGAAATAAATGGATTGAGCAGAATAATAATTGCCAGGATTAGCCATGGGGTCAGTTCGGGAAAAATCTGGACCGGGTAAAATTTTTAATCTGAATACCTGTATTTAACGGAAGTTACTTCATCTTTTCTATATCTAAATGGCACAGTAACGAGCAAACTAAAAGCCCTTTTTGATGTAACTCTGTGATGTTAAGAACTAATCAGAAAAACACAAAATAGCTTATTTTGCACTCAAAATGAGGAGATTCTCGTAGGAGATGCTTCATTAACTAGAAATCTTAAAATTTCCTTAAGATATAAACTTCTGAACTTTGCTGCCTTTTCAAAAACTATTTTGCATTTAATTAGGAAAATATACGAATAAATGATAACTTATGATCTTTACACGAAATTGTGATTAAAATGAATATTAACTCATAATTGAGATTGCTCTGTTTTTTCCAGCTATCTCATTGCATTTTTGCTTTTTCCTGTGTTTTTTAGCTGAATATAAGATAAAACCTTGACCCGGTAGACCCATTAAATTCAAACAGGATGGTACCTGGTAACCCTCCCAAGTGATTGTGGAATTTTTATCGTGTAAGATCGTTTAACTGGTCTTACACGATAACGATAAAAGTTCTTCCCTATGTGAATTTTGATCATGTAAGATCTGATCGGATACTTATCAGATCTTATAATATGATAATTGAATTTTTCTGAATTTATATCTTATCAGATCTTACACGATAATTGTTCACGTAGGGCAGAATTTGTATCGTGAAAGATCTGATAATGCATGTTTTAATAACTTCAACAGTGCCGTCCAACGTAGTCAAGTTCCTATGGAAGTAAAACCTAACCGGTCAATTAACCATTTTTGAAACTAAAAAAAATGTTTGTTGATTCTATTTTGGCGGCCGTTTTATTCTGAGTCTCAAATAGGTACTACGACTCAACTTAGACTTTTTTGTTCCTTCAAAATAGTTTTGGTCCTTCAAAAGTTTTGGTCCTTCAAAATAGTTTTCAGCTTAATTTGATAATCACCGCTTCAAAAAAATTCTCTGATACTCGAATAACGATTATCACAATCTCTTATGAGTCTCAAAAGATAAAAGAAGATAAATTTCTCTTTTTTGATCTGACACTTTGTGGTGCATGTTGTCGTTTTTTGGCTACTGCTTGAAAGCAACTCTGAATTGTCTTCAATTTGATGCCATGCTTAAAGAATTTTTATTGTGTAAGATCTGATAAAAATCTTATCGAAAAGATGAGTAATTATTTTTCAAATTTTTATCTGACACTACCTTATAAAATTCTTATAACCCGATAAACATTTTTCGTCAGGCAGAACTTTTATCGTGTAAGATCTGACGAAAAAATTTTTATTGTTTAAAATCTTATAAGAGGAGTTTTTACTGTGTAAGATCTAAAAAAAAAGTCTTATCAGATCTGATAAGGAGATGCATCCCCTTACAGCCCTTTAGCACGATAGTTTTGTCAAAAATTTGTTAGACCTGACACGATAAAAGTTCTGAGAACACCGGGGCTTTTGCATCACTGGAGTTCAGTAATTTTGTATCAAATGCACCTATATGTGCTGATTTTTTATAAATGAAGCTCAAACGCCTGAAATGCGCTGAATCTTTTTTACTTAAATTAACTTAAAATTTTGTAACTTAATTTTTTGTATCAGCAATCATTTGAATCTAAGGCCTCGCTATGAGTTATATTCCAGGATTTCGAATGACGCGACAATCTTTTCCAATTTGACAGTGTTAATGTTTGAATTTGGCCCACAAACGTCGAAGTACAACTTCCGCTCAGGTTGTGAAATCAACTTCGACTGCATTGTAACTCAAGATGGTCGTCAAGACACAAACCAGATGAAATTGGAAACATATGATGCCATAGTTGCAGTGGGAGGTCCTGGAACTTCCAGATTTAAGTCTTACTGGGACCGATCGTCAAAGATAAGAAGGCCTGAACAGATTTGGGCGGCTATCAGGTTAGTAATGAGCTTGGGGTTGTTTTCCGTTGCGTCCATTGACACCATTACATCCCACGTTTAGACCTTAATTTATGAAAATACCGTGCCCGATCCGCATAGTTATGAAAAGTCTTTGGCTAGACCTGAAAGCAAAACTGGGCTCTGACTCAATCCACGGCCCAAATTATTTACACTGGACTATAGCTTGGACCAAAAAGTCATTCATTCCCGGGTTCTGATTGACTTAAAAAATGAATTGCAAAAAAAATGGGTGAAGGTAATGACAAATCATGATCCGAGGCAGTCTTTTCATAGCTGCGGAGCTCTGTTCAGTTTTCAGCAATCCAAAGTAGTTGGATTGCACTGGTATGCTGTCTTTTTCTTGAAGATCTGTTCACACTCTCATCAGTTTTTTTTCACGTCAGTGAGAAGTCAGACCACAGTGGTGATTTTAATCACGTTGGAGTAGGAAGGGGAGCAAAAAAGAGACTTTTCCCGACTATCTTTGAAGTGGAAGAGAAGTTCGTATGTGAAAAAATACTTGGTTGTTGAAAGCGAAGATTTTTTCACATGCGGCAATTTGATTGCTGTTTTCAGTGCTTTTTTGGTGCTATTAAAATGATACACTTGTGTTCTAATTGTGCCTAAATGCAATTTATTGAGCTCATCGACGTGCATGCTTTTTTACTTTGACATTCCTTGTTGTCATAAAATATTATTGAAAACTTGATGTCTGCCAGTTTTCAGTATTATTTTTGTTGTCTTATCACCTATTATCATTGATGACACTATCACTGGTTGCTAATGAGGCATAGATGAACCTTTTTAAGTGTTTGCGTTTATGGCTATAGTTTTCCATAAAATTGACACCAATTTTTCCCAAAATATTTGAATGGTTTTTTTAATTTTGAGAGTTTTTCTTGTACTTTTTTTCTGGTCTTTCAATCTTACTAAGGACACGGCTCGTAGTTTGCTAAAATTAATTATTTCAATCGATTTAATTGTTTCAGTTCATCGCAAATTCATTCAATGTTTAATTTTCATTGCTTTCAAAAAATTGTCTCGAATTATTGATTCTTTTGCTGACGTTTACGATTCTTTTGCTGACGTAATTCTGGTCAACGTGTTGGCTCCTACTTTTAGCTGACGTTTTCATTCACTGAGAATCGTTTGTTTTTGAAGGACTAAAGTGAATTTGCGAATCTTTCCTTTTTTGTATATCTATTGTCCATTTTTGCCTTAAGCGCTTTTAAACTTTTATAATATGTTTTGGCTAAGGGTTTTTGTTCGCAGTTTTTAGGTTCTCTGAGTTTGGCGCCACTGTTTTTCAGTAGTTTTGATTTTTGCCGATTTTTTTCAATTTTGCCTGTTTTTTGGTTTGTTTTTCATTGATTTCCATAAGTTTGTTGTTTTGTTCTCAATCTATTTCGCTGCTATTTCAACAATTTGCCGGCTGTGGTCAGCATGAACTCTCCTTCATTTGCTGCAATTCTAACGAAAATTGATATTAAACACTTTTTCGAACAGAAAACGTATAAAAGTTGCTCATTTCCATGACGTTTATGCTCGACCTATAAATTGTGTTTATCTCGACCACTGAAATGCTATTTTTCGATGTATTAACCTTAGACTCCCTTACCCATGAGACTTTTCATAAGTCGAGTCATATACCTGGGATACCCAGTGGCTCACATTAGTGTACAATATGGCTATATTTAGTACAATTTTTTTTCTGCAAATTTTTGAGATTTTTTGATTAAAAGGGAACTGAACAGTTGGAACTTTGCTCACCCCGAACATTTTTTAACCGCCAAAAAATTATTTAACATTACAAAGCATATCATTATGTATGAAACTTGAGGCTAACGTACGCGGGTTGTATTTGTTCGGGACCAACGGCAAGTATTACAATAACTGAAACCATCGAATTTATTATATTTTTCAAAAAGAAGCTTTGCGAAAATTATCTTTTTTGCTTTTTTTTCTAGCTAGTCTTCCGTTGTTGAGCTCAAAAAGCAATCAAGTTTAATGATCATCCAAAACTAAAAGAAAAATTTTTTGACAACAAAATTTTTCAACTAAATCAAAAATCTCAAAGAGCACTGGCTGAAAAAGAGCGAGTTAAGTGAACTTCTCCCCAAAGCACAAAACAAGGCAGACGGCACAACAACAGATGAGAAAATTTGGATTCAAGTAAACAATCTTAAAACAATGCTTGAGACAACCAGACCACATAAAGATTGGCTAAATCCGAAACCAAATCTTATACGGTTTGCTCATTCGATGGGAAAAGAGCTTCTCATTTAAAAAATTAGTGCTTCAAGGAACCGCCAAATATCAACAACTTTTTCGTTCAGTCCGAAAACCAAATATCAAGAGACTATCTGATTTCTAATAAAAACCTACAGCTCACTTGTACCAACAGATCTAATAACGCAAAAAAAAACACTGCCAAGAACCGAATCGAAATCTAGCTTTGTAATTGTAAACAAACAAGAAAACAGAGTGAATGCAGAACAATTCAACAGAAATGCAATTAACGTTACCACCGTGCAAAGGATAACAAATATGGTCAAAAGAAAACCACCGAAAGTCAATCGCGTGATGTCTGACTGTACAACCTTTGTCGCGGCCGCAGTTAAACATGGTGTTAAAGTAGGCTAGCTCTATCATGGCTATGAAGCAAGCAGATATCCAACTTTCATGATACGATGCTTCAAAATGCAAGAGTTTAACTAATCGGCAAACAAATTTATAGGATAATTGAAAGATTTACGGTGTTCAGGGAAACACACTGTAAAAAGCTGAAATGAAACAAAAAAGGTCCAAACGTGCAATCTGTAGCCCACGCAACTATGTGAAAAGGTTTTCTTTTCACATAGTTGCGTGGGGCAACAGATTGCACGTTTGGGCCTTTTTTGTTTCTTTTTTTTGTATATCAGGACGTCATGTCCGAATAAACCAAACAAAAAAAAAAGACTGAAGGGAAAAAACTTGGAAGCAACTCCAACTGCTGATTTAATAGTCACAACATAATTACAGTCATAGTTTCAAAAAGTCGCAAGAGATTTAGGACCAGTTTTAACAAGTGTTCGATAGCGTTACAATTTGCATCGTCAACAACAGTGCGTTCAGAGTTTCCAAAGAAAGAATATATTGACAAAATGTCACGAAAACACCAAAACATATGCAAACCGTCAACCCAGCGAACATTATTCGCACTAACAGCCAGAAAACATCCAATATGGTCAGGATCAAAATATTGCGTGGAATTGTCGTGGCTTAGCATACACGATTCTTGAGTTTTTTCAAGGAGAAAAAAAGATTGACTTTGTCCCTTTAATTGATTCAATGACAAATATTTGTTCAGTACATGAAATTTGGGTCTGTTATTCAAGCAAGAAACGAGCGAAGATAGGGTCAGACCAGCTTTAACCAGTAGATGCAAAACAGGCCAAGCTTAGAAACACTTTATGTAATTAAAGAAATACCACTTAATAGAATTTTATGGATAATCATTGCTTATTTATCAGCTAGTAAAGGTCTAATTTTAAATGATGTGTTTGACGGCAATCTCAAGATCTTGTTCATCTGTACAGGTTTCAACAATAATTATCAAGAGCTTAACTGTACCTAAAACACTAAAAATGGAGGAAAGTAATGAAACTGATTGATTTAACTTTTGAAGGAAATTTTAATCTATTAGACAACGGTTATCAAACTTATCCATCTTTTCAAAATCACGACCATAGCACTCCCAATCCAGTGTTTTGCAGATCGTTTCGAATAACAGGGCAAATAATAGAATATTCTTAGGTAAAGAAGCCAATTTACACATTAGTTCAGAAGTAGTTAATCTGATTTAAAAAAAAAACAAAAAAGATGAGAGGGAAACTGAAATTTGCTCAAGACGAAATTTTCTACCGCTTGAGAAAGGAAATGAATTTCTTGCAGATGGAAATTAAAAGAAAACTAAAGTGTTAGGATGAATGGAAAAACATAGGAGTATTTGACGCACCAAATCAAACGGGCACTCAGCCATTTTGGAGAGCAATTTAAATAACCAATAACCAAGAGTCAAGCAGCTCACATCTACAAAATCTAGAGACAGAATTTTGTAACCAACCATGACAAGTATTAAATTCTTTAAAACAGGTAACTACGATGTCCAAAGAACACTTGCAAAGGCACCTTTGAGTTGAGTGAATACACAAACGACCAATAATGTCCCCTAAAGGCAGTATTATATCGTTTTCTTTTTTTTCTGAATCAAAAACCAGTAATCACGAGTTGTCTGATCTGATTTGTCTCGAGTAAATAGAAATAGCTTGTCCATGTTTACTTAATCTTTTCTTCTTTAAAGTTGATTTTTTTTTCTCGTCTTCTCCATTGCTTATGTAAAAATATTATTGTTGGTTACCCTACAAAAAATAACCACTAACAAAAGCTAATGCGCCTAGCCAGAGATATACAACGACAAAAAATAAGTCACGAAACACCAGTAAAAACCCTCCATAGTGTTTAAAGGCTCAGTATTTCCAGAGTTTAGACACAATGACTCAAATTAAAACGTAAACTCTCAAAATGTGTTAAACTTTTTTTCAATAAAATTGATTGTTGACGGTTGCACTTGAATTTCATACATGCTCAGTTTAAACTCCAACTGCTTTGTCAGATGAGTAGATAGTTTTTGGTGAAGGTAATAGGGCACATTTGATCGACTAAATTTACTCAAAAACTCATTGTTGTTCACGAGCAAAGTTTATTTATATTGATACATAATGAAATTTCAAGCGAATGTGAAAACAACATATGCTCTGCTATTTAATCTTCAATCTGCCGAAAGCATTCTTATCTCTGGCTTGAGTTTTTTATGTTTAGCGAAACACTCTACTTTTAATCTTGGTATGAAATATTGTACAACGAAACCTTTTTTTATATTTACACTTTAGCCAGCTTGTTATATAAAAATAATTTGTTCGGTGTTGGTCAAGCAAGCCGATAGGCAAGCAAGCGGAATTTTGAAAATGAGGTCAAGTAAGCCGAAAAATTTTCGGGTACCCGTATTTTAAGTTGCCCCTGGCGGGCCGGTGGGCGCGCTATAGCCGGCCCGCTATTTCCGGATTACATCCCGCAGCGGATGAGAGGCATGGCCATGGACAGCGGTCCGCTAAGGCCCGTACCCACTAGATGTCTAAAAATTAACGTCTTTTTGTTTCTTTGGTGCATTGGAATACATCATGCACTATAATACTACGCGCAGTATTGATTGCAACGGCTAACAATGTATTATTTCTGATAGATTACATAACTGTTACATAACTTTCGGCTTGCTTTTTCTGTCGGCTTACTTTTACTTCGGCTTCCTTTGCGATCGCCAATTTGTTCATTCCATGAAGAAAATAATACAATTGTTTACTTGTTTAGCCTTGAGTCTTCACACCACCCAGACATCTCCCTACGTAGCAGTGATATGAACAGTCTGTTCAACTGGACTGGAGGTTTATCACGCACTGCTCACTTGGAGAGGAGTTACACTAATTTCTACAGACACGCCACGCCAAAATCAATGGCAACCATCAGAAAATCAATTAGGTAACATCTTTTCGGGTGGTCTCCATTACAACCCCCAAATCAATATCAGCGATGAAAAAACTAAACAGAAGCGCACTTTAAATTGTTCCTTCTGAAACTCCCTTGCTGATTTGTTTCCAGCTTGCATATTTGAAAACTAACCCTTGATAAATTTTCGGATCTTTTCTGCTAGCGCCCCCCCCCCCCCCCAGCCTTATATAGCCGTTAAATTTTGCACCCCCCAAAATCTAAGTTTTCGCGAATTGTAAGAGCGATATTTGAATTTCATTGAAACAAGAGTGTCTAGGTAGATTAAAGGCACTTTTAGAATAGTTTCCTTTAAAAAGTTTTAAAAATTCAAGCTCTATAGTAGCCGATAACACCAAAAAAGATCTAATACAGAAATTTTTTTTGATGCTTACGTTATATCAACAAATTTTGGTTGAATACGTAATACTTTCAAACCATAGCTGTGCTAGCTTTTAGTAAATGCATATTGTTCATATATGTTTACGTATAAGATTACTTAGCTTTAACAATATACGATATGTTTAACGATATACAATATGTTTACACATTTATAAATGAGGTGTGCCTAACTAAGCGGGGGGGGGGGGGCGCTAGCAGAGAAGATCCGAATTTTCTTTGTTCTGAGTTAATTAAAGATATCATTGCTCCAAATTTTAACTAAAATTGGAATACTGCCTGAAGCACTCTTTAAATTTAATAGCCCCAAAACGACAGCTGAGGCCATTATTGTCCTTCTCTTTCTTTTTACAATTCAAAGAATTTCGATTGTATTTGGAAGTTGTCGTCTTTCAAGATCTGTTCTCGTATTTTTATTTTTAAGTCAAATTGATGTGATGATTTTGGTCATCCCGAAAAAGGAATTGGAGCGAGAAGGCAAGTGGTTTTGCGTATTGAATTTATTTTGCTCTAATTTTAAAGTAGTAGAGTGGGGAAACAGTCTCTGAAGAAAACAGGCCTCTCGATAGTGTTTTCATTGCGCATATGTAGCAATTTGCACTTTAATTTTTACTGTTATTTTTATTTTTTAATCGCATTTTTGTCTAAATGATTTTTCAAATCCGTTCATAGTTCATTCTAGGTCAAGATTTTTGTTTAGTCAAAAAAACTTCTCTGAATTATAGGTCAAGACTTGTCCTGCTATGTTTTTTATTTCGTCGTCCAGAATTCTGTTACAACAAAATGACGTCACAATCACTTCAAAATCGCTTTTTGGTCATTCGTTTATGCTATTTCGACTAAAATGCGTGCGTGACGTCATTTTCACTCTTAGTTGCGAGTATTTTTTTTACATTCGGTTGATCAAATTTTTAGTCACACGTGACTTACCTCACTCTGAAAAATGAATTCCTCACTCTGAAACTGATTTTTCCTTAATTTAATTCAAAGAGATAAGGTCAAGTTAGTGTGATTGTTTAAAGGTTATTTGAGAGCAGCTAAAAGAAGCAGCAATAAAATATTATCATTCTTATCCAAAAATAACATGTCAGCAATGAACAAAAGAAATTTCTCTCTTTCGATCTATTTTAATTATTTCTTTGAGACTGTAGATCTAAAAGGCTGTTGCGGCTTTTTTTCCGGCAGCTATGTATTAACTGAAACTCATGAAATACGTCCAAAGTATTCATCCGTTTTATTCAAAGTCTTTCAAATTAAAACTGTATACCAAGTTGTGCAGCTTATATTGAGCACCTTGTTTTAAAACCATATTGGTTCAAACCCCATTTTGAACTGATATCGGGTCAGATTTTTCAAGCAAAAAGTGTTATCTGATGGCTCCAGCTCAAAGATGTGATCTAAAATGCAAAACAAGTTAATTGTTTTTTAGTTATGGAGATTTTGTCCTTTCTTATTGTTTTTGAATAAACCTCATCTGGTATAAACAATATTTTCCGAACACAAACAGTTGGGAACTCTCAACTACTAAAATTAAACTCCAAAGAGGACATTATCAACACCAGTTCCCAAAGTATCCGATTGGAATTAAAATAAGAAATGTACGAAAAGATTTTGCAATTCCGTTCTAGTTTCTGATTAATTGCTCTTGAACGAAGTTCATATCAATTATTGTAAACGTGTGTGTCTTTTTATTTTATGCAAAATTTTTGCTTGACAATTTTGACTTTTCGAGTGACTTTTACGCCCTTAACTTTATGCGTTTCGGGTGATCCAAAATTCTCTCTTAATCACAATTTCAAGCAGCTGAACTCAATTGGCGGCAATTTAATACTAAAAGTCAAATGAAAAGTGCGCCGAAACTGGGGCCATTTTTTACTTTAAGTCTTAATAGTGGTATATGTTAACACCTAATGTGGTTATTTGAAGCCCACTATTGAACTTCTTAGTCCCATTTAGGCTCCCCCTCAACCGGACTGAAGCAGGCTGCAATTGATTAGAGCTCCCACTAGTCGTTCGAGAGCAATTCTGCCGACGTTTTGTCGGTTATGTTTTTAATAGCCGCCCTCATCTTCTCAGCCGGCTATTATAGCGCTCCTATTTTTTTTTTACTTCGTCGAATAAAAAAGTGTTTCGCTTTACCTCATTTTGCCGCCTTTTCGTGAAATCTTTTTGACTTCTCTAGGCTAGTTTCTCTCTTCTCTCATTCTGCTAAAAGTGATTTGGAACATTAGTTGCTCAGCAAAGCAATTGAAAATGAACAGAGTTAGTACAAAAATGGATGTCAGAAATAGAAACGGGATAAACCCATAAAGCCCAATTTTAGATGCCCGCTATTTGAACGTCGTTCCTATAAGTCTTATTTACCATCTCTAATGCTTATTGTTATTGATTGTAGCCCCTGTAGCCTCTCTCTAAGAAACAGAAGTATGTTCAACTACGAAATGCCATCAAAATAAATCGGACTTAAAAATGTTTTTGTACAAAAATTTTTTTTTCAATATCTTCTGTTTTTTCAATCCCAATCATGCTTATTGGAATCAACGGCGGCTATTTTCCGGCAATCTGCCGGGTATGTTTATTACTTAATGAAATTTTATTAATTTTGTTTTTCAAATCTTTTCTCACCAAAAGTTACTAAAATATTCACCAGGTTTTGAAAACAAATCCATATAATTCTTATAAAAGGGAAGCATCATTTCAGTATAATCCTTGCAAAAATTTCATCATTTCAAAAATTTAAAGTGCATTCAATAAACTCATGGGATAAAATCTACGTCTTCCTAACACAAAATCGGCATTTTATTGGTATATTATATTCATGATTACAGAACAAAATTTTGAATAGTAATGCCGTCAGTGAAATTTCATAAACTTTCTAAGGTTGTCTTAAGAACACAAATTCAACATCTCTTATCAAACTCCGAATTCCGTTACACAATATTAGCTCTTTAACGAACATTGAAGTTTAAACGCATTTATGATGCTATATCCAAAAACAGTTATCACAAAATAAGGGCCAATTTTTTTAAACTTACTTTGTACAATGTAAAGACAACAAATTGTCAAACATGTAAGAAAAGTGTGGAATAAAAGTGCTGGTAGAATAAAGCGAGACGAAAGTGTGTGGCTTTAAAAGTGGATAAGTGACCGGTCCGCCTAATAAAAGAACGTTTCATAAACAGGAGTTCGACAATGAAAGTTAGTTTGCAGAATATTATTTTCAGCGAGTAAATCTTGCATCATTATTCATCTGATCTAATGTTATCTTCTGAATTTATGTAAGTCTATTGAAAAGTCAACAAAATAAGATATTCGTCTGAGATAATGAACCTTTCAAATCAACCGATGTCTGCTCATTTTCTACATTGCTATTAGGAAAAAACTTTTTATTTATTTATTTCGTTAATTTAGCTTATCTGTGGGTTGTCAATTAAGATTTCTCAAAACAAGGTCTAGGAAATAAATCCCATAAAAAAATACTACCTAATTTTAGATAGCATATCAGACCCCAAGGAAATAAACCCCCAAGGAAAAAAACTGCCCACGGAAACCAGCCTCAATTTCAAAATTTAAATTTGATCGGTTGTGACAGTTTCATACTAAGTCTCACGGAAAGCGAAGGCATGTTCAAACGCGCTAAATGCGCTGCTCTTAAACAGTGAATAAAGGGTTTATTTCCGTTGCGGCATTTTTCATTGGGGTTTCACATCCTATCAAAAATTAAGTGGGATTTTTTCTCCGTGGAGTTTATTTCCCGCAAGTGGTGTGTTTTCTCATCAGATCTCATATATCTACGTCAGCTCTTAAACTATAAAATGCATCTTATAAGTTCATAAAGAAAAGAAACAAGACTCCAATGAGATTATATAATTTTTCTGACACATTTTACAAATTTAGTAAATTATCAAAAATTAGGGCAAAATTTCATTCCAATTTCAAATATTTCATCTCTACTTAGATCATGGAACAAAACCAAATCCTTCTGCTGGATGGTCAGCAATTGCGCTTCTGTCACTTCCAACCGGACCCAAATTGCCTCAGACCTCATCAGGTACCTCAAATCACCCGTTCACATGTGGGGTTCTGCCGCTTCTCGTTGTCTCTCTGAATCTACTCTGGCTAATGTAGTGGACCACGGACATGTACCCCTTTCCCGTGGAGGTCGAGGTGGCGACCAGCAACGTCAAGACGTCATACAACAGTGCAAAGTTTATTTTGCGTTTGAAAATTCAATTTGTACCGATTATATAACAGAGAAGGCTCGAGATGTTTCTGTTTAAATTATTAAATAATAAGGGCAATTTTGTTTATTGGGTTTCCCTGGTTTAATAACTTTTAGGGAAAACCTTTGCGGACCTCAGTTAAGCTGAATGTATAAATTTTTTACCGTCGCCTAAAAGAGTAACAACTTTGAGATATTCTCGACCAACTTGAGCTGTGAAGTTTGACAATTTTCACTCGAATACAAAAGGCTGAAGCACAAACTACTGGTAAAGCCTACTCCGGGTCAAATGTCCTCCTAAATGCTCCCATTTTGTTGTAAGAGTGGGGGGGGGGTAATTTGTCTATGGGGGGTAAAGTGATGTAAGAGTGTGGGGGTAAATTGTTCAGAATTTCTCCATTACCCCCAAACTCTTACATCGTTTTAACCCCCATGACAGACCAAAAAGATGTAAGAGTGGGGGTTAATTTGTCTTTTACCCCCTCACTCTTACACCATTTTACCCCCATTGGAAGCCCAATGCAGCCCAAAAAGATGTAAGTCTTGAGCTGCATTTTCCTAAAAAATACTCCCATTGCAGCCCCACTCTTACGTCATTTTGGGCGGAAAAATTCAACCCGGGGTACCCACTACCCGAGTTGAACTTTCGCCTGAGTTTTTAGTTCCGAATGTGGTCAATTTCGTAAGAACCGTAAGAACCACGAAATTCTGCAAAAATGGCGCGGTTAAATGATAAACATTTACCGGATTCGGTGACAGCCGATGAGTATTTTCTACCCCCCCCCCCCCCTCAAACCAATGACAAAAATCCTTCGCTGATACAGTACACCGATTATAGAGGTGACACCCTGGAAAATTAAAGCCCTAATTGTGACTAGTCCTCGCAATAAGCGGCATACATCGTCTCGTCGAGGCTTACTTAGAGCCTCAGTTTGCCCCCCGGACTTGGGCGTCGTTTTCAGTACTGAATCATGAAAGAACTCTGAACTTAGTATGGACATTTCTGACCATTCTGCATATGCGCTGAACATAATGAATTTTTTGCCTATTTTCAAACTGCATGGCAGAAAAAAATTTTTTTTCAATGGAGATCACAGAAGTTTGGGCAAAACGTCAACCCGGGTAGCTGGTAGCCTTTATCAGTAGTTTTCTTGCTTTAGCCTCTTGTATTCGAGTGAAAAGTGTCAAAGTTTAAAGCTAAGTTTGTGTCGAGAGCATCTCAAAGTAGTTGCTCGTTTAAGAGACGGTAAAAAAATTATACATTCAGCTTACTCCAGTCATTAACAACTCCTCTTGCGTTGAACTTTTCTGTAACAGCTAAAACTCAATAGGGCATGGCAATTATCAATTCATGGACATTATATTTAAATAGGAGCAACAATTTAAAATATTATTTAGTTACTAAACTGCTTATTGAACTGAACAGAGTTACTCAAATGTGGGATATTACCTCAAACACAAAAATCAAATTTAATTGGCTTTGGTTAAGTCTCATTTGTTAATTAAATAGTTAGCTGCATGGTAACAAGCATTACGTTGAATTTACAAGGGTCAAATTGGTACACGTGGAAGGCGAGTACCTTCCTTGTTAGTTAAAAGAATTAATAATTAATTAAATGGTAAGTAAACTACGATATCCCAAAATGTGCCATTTCGAAATTTTTCTGAAAATTTATTGACCCGTGTCTGGTTTTCTGGTGAGATAAAATGTACTCTCTTTCAACATATGCTTTCTTTCAAGCAATAAGCTTTCAACTTAAGCAGTACAGTTTAAAACGTAAACTCTTTTCAATGTCACAGATTTTTTTTTCCCAGGATGCTCATTTTTCTGACAGCTAATTCTCACATCAATAAAAATAACTTAAACAGAAACAGTTTTCGTAATTTTCTCCGTCTTTTCAACCAGTTTTCGAATGCCTTGATGACATACACAGTTCCTCTTGTCATCGGATTCCGGTCCAGCTACGATCGCAAAATGCCTGGATCTTTCATTCACGTTAATGACTTCCCCGATATTGCATCCTTGGCAAAACATCTGGACGAAATAGTGGAAAACGAGAACAATTTATTGCAGTACCATAAATGGCGACAATATTTCTATATCTCAGACGCCAGATTGAAGGATAGAATCGAGTGTCAAGTTTGTAGAAAAGTTGCCGAAACTCGAACAAAAAGTACAGTTTCAACTATTCCAGATATAACAGCAGCCATCCAAAACTTGCAGAATTGTACCTGAATTTCTTTTTAGCTTGATTGTTGTTATTATTTGCTTGTAATCAATGGTTGCTTGTTTTAAATTATCACCAGATGATTTTCCTAAAATATGCATTGTAAACAAAGTAAAATGAAGTTTAAACTTTCTATCTGAACTAAATAGTCAAGGGTCGAGTGTACAAAGATGGTTTCTGGCCACAAAATGTAATTAATTGCCCTTGGACGAAATTTGAGGCAATTATTGTAGACGCTCGTGTCTTTTTTGTGCAAAGTTTTTGCTTGACATTTTTTGTGCCTTTGTTCTAGAATATTCTTTGACTTCTTGATTGAGTTTATCACCTCGAGTTCTCATAACCTCGAGTGGTCTACGCTGCTCTAATTATGTAGTAAAGTTGGATTGTGAGCACAAGAGAATCAAAAGTGGTTAACATGGCATGATGGTATGCTGGAGGGTGTCCAGAATATTAGCCGACGTGAAAATTAGCCGAAAAAGTCAAAAGAAGGAAAATTAGAAGAACTAATTGCATGAGATAATTGCGGTAACCAAGCATATCTGGGACGCGCAATTATCTAACTCACCTACACATGCAAATAATGCATTTGGCCATGCCTCGCGGGCCACGGCCATGCCTTAGAGGCCTATGGGACTTGATATGAATCTATCACAACCGAACAAAATATCACGGCCGTTCTGAAATCTGATTGGTTAAAATCTCCTTTTCGGCTAATATTCCATTGGGCTAATTTTCCTTTCGGCTGATATTCACGGCACCATGCTGGAGGTCGTTCGAGAGAATTTCATCCTATATCTATCTGTTAGTTTGGAAATACAGCTTGCAACACGTACGTTGAAGTTTTAAAATTCCAGATTTTCACAGTACCCGATTTTAGAAAACAAGATCTTTCGTTGTACAGTCCAGATCTAAAACTACTCAAACATGTTAAAATATGCTTTTCATCTGACACTGAATGTCGATCGAAGTTTCGTAGAATTCAAGATCCAATTCCTTTTTATATTTAAACAATTCTGCTATAGAAGTTTTCCAACCATTGAAATTTATCACAAGTCGTTTTTTGTCAGATTTGTATCCTCGTCTGCCACAATTTATTGAGGAAAATTAACCCTTTTATTTCATTTGAAAAAGAAACAAACAAAACGGGATGAATGCTATACATTTATATAAACAGAATGAATGATTCAAAAGTCAAAAAAGGTTCCAATTCCAAAGTGTTTCATCAGGATAAGAAAAGGGCTGATTTTCTGTCTAAGTGATTTTCCTGTTTTTTATGCAAAAAATGAGATCTATTCGGTTTACCCAAATCACTTGAACCTAACTTCCAAAATTGTGCGTAGCATGCTCACATAAGAGTACAATTATAGTATACGAAGTTATAGTAACTGTAAGCAATAGTTGGATTGGAGGTGTAGATCCTAAAAATGTAGATATACTTTTGGCTATCAAAAAATGTAATCACATCTTTTAGTAAAAAACTTTTGACTGAACTTGCACAACACGTACTTCAAATTGGTTACGTGACCTTTTATCAAGTCAAAGATCAAAGTCGGCTTTTATTGAAAACTGCATAGTGGCTTGAGATGCAAGCCACAGTTTCAGAATAATGCTAACAGGAGTCACGTACCTTTCTTGAAACGCGAACGTATATATTTGAAATTTCAATGAATATAACGAAACTTGCATTTTGTTTCCAGCTATGGTTTCTACTTGGTTTTAATGTTTGACCGGTTGAGTTTTCTTAAAATCTGTTCGGGAAAACATTCTGCACACTTCAATAAAATCTATTTATCGTTAAAATTCTGTTTACGGACCAAAAGTTAGACTTCCTAGCAGAACTACACAGTTCAAATGCTCCTCATTTTCCTCCTATTGTGATGTGAAAGAGAAGGTAGATTATTCAGAAGGGGTAAAGGGGTGGAATTGTTGGGCTGCACCAAAGGACTCGTGAGGAATCCCCCAACCCTTCTCCCTAGCCCTGCCATTTTACCCGATGCCATTTTACCTAATGCCCTTTTACCCAATGCCAATATACCCAACCTGGCGTTTTACCCAATGCCAATATACCCAACCTGCCGTTTTACCCAATGCCATACTCTTGAACAATACCCAACTTTAATACACCCAAATGTTGAAATTACCAGAACGACTGGATTGAGCTTTGAAGTGTGAGATGTTTTTATCCAGGTTTTAGAAAATTATATTTAAACAAAACTTTCTAGCTCAATTGCTTTTACGTAAAAAAAATTAGTAGTCTTTATTTGCTGCTCAGGGTGTTAATTAAATACGTTTCCTTTTTGTATGGCAGATTTGAAAAAAAATTTCTCAAAAAATATCTG
>NW_027451483.1:0-19297 GCF_964194025.1 Convolutriloba macropyga
TGTGTGTGTTCGTATATGTGAGAGTGTGAGTTAGCGTGCGTGTGTGTTTGTATGTGTGTTTGTTTGTATGTATTTGTGCATGTGTTGTGTATGTGTGTGTGTTTATGTGTATTCGTATGCGTTTTGCGTGTGTGCTTTTTTGTATGTATGTGTTTGTGTGTATGTGTAGATTCTCAAATGAAGACTTCGGATACTTTTGACTCAACATGATATGTTTTTCAAACATTTTCGTGAAAATACTTCTGAACAAAATCAATGCAATCCATTCCATTATTTTTTGTATCGAAAATTTTTGTTATCAGAGTTTTTGCTTTAATACTTTTTACAGTTTGCGAGATTAATTAAACCTTACAATATTACTCTTAACCACTATTTTGTCTCCTTCTTTGGCTCAATATTTTGTATTGTTGAGATAAGAAAAAAATATATACGAAAAAATTTGCTGATTTTTGTGTGACTAATTTTAAACATTGACTTATTTTTCAGTTTCAGCAAACTCCTTCAACTTGTGCATTCTTTTTTTATATTTGGTTTATTTTATGGGAGTTTATTGAGTTTTTTTAAAAAAGAATTACGGAGTCTTTTGTCCGGTTACTTCCATCTTTTATGAACGAAATATTTCAATCATGATGTAACTATCAATTGAAACACTCATTATAAAGTTTTAGTTCAAAGCTAATTTTTTTGTTTTCTATTTCATTTTTTTAGACAAAAACTTATCCTTGTGACATGAAAATTTCATGACGTTTTTGCTCAAGTTACTCTCTACTTAATTCGATTATTTCAGCATCACAAAAATTCAATTCATTATTTTCTCATTGATAAAATTTCAAAACAATTCTTTTAGATTGAACGGTGCTGTCTGATTTCAATCTGTCAATCGGTGCTAATCAAACTGCAATTTTGTAAATCAATTTACAAAAAGGATTAAAGAAATAAATTTTGCTCTACTCATAAGGCGCTATGGTTATTTAACGGCTGAGTTATCCAGTCATAAAGATTAGCCAAAATCTATTTCATCTACAATTTGCGTTTAAAATTGATCTATGCTGCCGTCAATTTCAATTGATTCACTTTGACGATAATCTAAAGAACAATAGTGCGTTTTTTTAGTTTTTTTTTGTATTTGGCAGTTTTCTTTTGTTTTTGCAAAAAAATTGAGGAAATACAGATTTCCTCCATTAAATTGATTTAGCTTCAGCTATATAATTGAGGCAAAAAATATTGCTTAAAAATTTACAGTTCTTTTGATAGATTGGTTAATTTTTTTCCTGGTCTTGAGAATTTTTTTATAATAATTAAAATTTTTCGTTAGGGTTTTTTGTGTACATATTTGAACCCAAACAAGACGGCTCGCGGGAGACTAATATGCACAAAAAATTATTTTATACGCCAGAAGTTTGTCTTTTTTTCTGAGATTAAATAAAGGCTCTTTTGACTATCATTTTTGAGAAACTCAATTTGAATCAATCCTTTGGAGCAATCTTCATCACAACTTTCTGAAAATATGAAAATGGAAAAAAATAACGGCCCTCATTTTGATGTTATTCAACAGATAACAAACCATCGATATTGTAAAAGTGTAACAATCTGAAGCACCCTCTCATAATGCGCCTGTTGAAATTCAACAAAAATCAATCAATCAATCAAATGCAAAAAGAAATTGAAGCGAGGAGTTCAAAAGCTAGATGTAGCAGAGCAGTAAATAAAAGGTTTTTCCAGTCTAATTAAAAAAATGCCCAAATGCTAATTTATTTAATAAACAGATAGAATCATGATCAATTTGAAAATTTTCTCAGCAAATATTTGATTCACCAAAAATTTGAGTTTTTGTTTATTTTGTTCTTGAGTTATTGTTTTTGTCGCTATGAACTCTGCTTCGAATTCTTTTTTTCAATTTCTTTGGCTTATGTTTGGTCAATTTCTAATTTTTTATAACCTAAAACCAACAAAAAATGTTTCTATTCAGTATTTACGCTACAAGTCGCTACGAGTCGCTTATTATAAAGTTTTTAATATTTTTTTAAAAACTGTGACAGCGTGTTTTTCTGTTTTTTTAAACCAAAAGTAGTTAGATTAAGTAAATTAATGATTCAGAAAATAGTCAACGCGGAAATGCATGTTTTAGAATCAGCCACGCTTAATTGGAGAAAACGGTTGCAGTGCTTACAAGCATTTTTCGCTTTTCTCATTAGACTGATTTTTTTTTGCAAATTCTCCCTATGAAATCACTTTGCTAATCATAGTTTTACAGAGCCTTCAACGAACCAGTGGTATTGTTTTTGGCTAGTATGTTACATTTTCACGTTGCTTTTTATCAAATATTTATCGTCTGTTTAATTTTTCGATATCAATATTCTATTAGGTTTAGTTTTGTTTTAGTTAAACGTATAGTCTATTGAACCACTAACTATTGAAAAAATTTAAAGCCTATAAAGAGTACGATGACAAATAGAAAGAGCTCAGGAAATTTTAAATAAAATTGTTAATTGTTTTGTTTCTCTTTGAAAAACTAAATTTTATTAAAAAAATTCTTTTGTTTTGTTAGCGATCATATTTGTATAATAGAACATATTCATAGTTACAAAATATAATGAGAATTTTTTTAAGCAATTTTATCAAATTAATGTAATAATTTAGCATCCTTCTCAACACCCCTTCATCTCAACCCCTAAAAAACCTTTTTTTCTTTCTGCCTTGTCCTGTTTTGCTTTCAATTTTTTTTTTAAATTTCGCTTTTTTCAACCTTCAGAAAAAATTGTAGTTTCCTTATAAAAACCATAACTAACCTCTCAAGGCTACAAAAAAATGTTTCTCTTCTTTCTCCACAATGCATAAACAAAAAGTGAAAATTTGACGGAAGAAATAAAAAGCCAGCCTCGCACTTACATTACACCATACTGAAAAAGTGCTGCAACAATAAAATCTAATGATAAACTGATGATGTCAAAAAAACTGGAGACAATTTCTTGCTACTGTGTCACATATACAAATTTGACGACAACATGTTTGTGAAGTTGCTAATTTATTCTTTAATACCATCGTAACGTTTTTATAAGTCAAACAATTCAACAAAAAAATTAATCTAGGAAACAAGAGGTCAACTAATGTTTTGTATTACACAGTTAATCTGATAAAATCGACTATCTTATCGACGGAAATGAACTCACGTTAATTTCTTGTTCGATGGCAGCCAGCACATCGTTGCTTGATTTACTCCGCGTGATTGAATTGTTGTTTTGCTGAAATATTGTCTGTTGTTTCCACTTTTCACGCATCAAGCGCTGTCTTTCGACAATAGACGACATCGTAATTCATTCACAATAACGGAATAATTTTTTTGAATAAATTTTGATAACTATACGCTAAATTCTTTTACGATTGAAAAAACTTTGATCCACTAAATGAGATAAACTGTATCTGATTTTTAAAAAAAATGCCGATTAAAAAAATGCCAATTAGATGCTGCGACGAAAATGCTATACAAACACAAAAGTTGTACCCCACATAATACGAACTACGGAACTACGCAGAATTAAACTGACAACCAAAATTACAACTCTGAAATAAAAACAATGGCAAAATTCAAATCGTAGACTAATCAATTCGGCTTTTTTTATTCCCAAAATTAATTTGGGCTTGTTTTCTGTATTAAATGAATCTAAAATTGATCTCAAAAACTTCTAAGACGGGAAATACAACATATTAAGGAGAGTAAGTAACGTGTCTTTATTTTGAGCCTACGCGTGAAATTGATAGCAATGTTTAAGCACAGAATGGTCAATATTTACAGCTTGTGCGAATTCAACTCCAGTTTTTAATGGCTAAATGATTTAATGTAAGACGAAATGGCCTTTTATTTTATGTAAGCTTGAATTGAAGTAGATATTCTCACAGAAAAGAGCTTTATATGTACACATACAAAAAGCACAACAGTTGTAAAATTAGTTCTGAAGTTGGAAGGAAAGTGTTATTTGAAGTTTCACTGTTCAAATTAGAGGGATTGTGAAAAGCGATAAATGGACAAAAACGATAGAAGAGGAGTTATTTTGGCTACAATATTTGTTCTTTTTTTTTTAAAAAAAAAATCAAATTGTAAAAGTGATGCTCGATCGATATGCGCAACAGTTTTACAAATCAACTTCAAACTGTCCTTGTAATGCTCGCGTGAAGTTTTCATGCGTGCAAATTCTGAACCAAATTCCAATTAAATGAACTTTTAGCCGTGATCGCGATTTGCCGTTTTGTGCATCGGAACTTGGAAATTGACCTAAACTATTGATCTAATGATTTGTTTTTTTTTCAACTGAACTTTTTAACGCGACAAGGTCCGTTTTCACATTAAATTCCTATTCATTCAAATCAATATTTAATTTTAAGTCACCCGTGGGCTCAGTCGGGCTACTTCATCTGAGGGCCATTAAACGATAATAAGTGAAAAACATTAGAGAAAATTAAAGAATTTAGAAAAAATATTTAGTTTAATCAATGCCCGCGAATCAAAATTTAAAGATATTTAAGATTTTAAGCTGATATGTCCAACTTACTTCACAAGTGATTTTTCAAGCGTGTGCAGCGCAAATAATTTTTGTCGTATGCAACGTTGTTAGTTAGTGTAAGAGCAACAATTCTCCAACATTCTTCATGAAAACAGGAATCCATTTTCTTCGAAAAATGACCGCACAAAGATATAATATTCATTCGGAAACTATGAAATTGGAACCTATGATTAATTTTCTGTGGCCCTCAGTTCATGCTCTCCTTGCGCAAAATACTTTCAACAAAAGTTCAGTGGGTTTATCTTAATTTTCAAATTCAGAATTCTCCACTTCCATTGAAAATTTTATGGAATGCCCGTACCGCCGAATGTACCTCTAATCAATTTTCTTTAGAAAATTTTTCATTTTAAGCTAATTAATTGCCGTGGAAACTACTGATACGTATTTTTTTTAAGAACAAAATTTTGTTTCTTAAAAAAACTGATGCATTAATTGTTGTTCTCAATTAATTTTACTGGCCTCCAAGAGAACTTAAGACTGGAAGTAGTATTTCCAAGTTTTCAATACTGAGATAGTTAGTTTTTCTTCTTGAGAACATGAAATTTTGTCGTTACGATTTGGATTCCCACCGATATATCTATCTGAAGGGCAGTTTCATCGTACACATTTTTTTTCCAGGCAATCTAAAACTTTGAACTGTTTTTACAGCCATTGAAAGTTTCTTGTCCACAAGCTTAATAAGGTAAACAATTAGGTTTCTATCGCTGGTTTCTTCCAATCTATCATTCATTAATTTTTCGAGGACATTAGTACATGCAAATATTTTAACTAATTTATTAAATGCAAATTACTGTTTATTAATTATCTTTTGAAATTACCGGCGAAATGTGCTGAGGGCCAACTGTACATCAAAGAATTTGGAGCAAATAAATTCGTGGCGCAATGTATATTTATTCCTAAAGATTTTGCACAAAGGTGAAACACTCTAAAAGGCAGTTTTCTTTTCTAATCTGATGTGAGGCTGAAATTGTCAGTTGATATTCTAATTGAGTGTATCTGGTATTGCACAGGATAGCGATAGACTTCTTAATCTTCAATCTGGAAGTGTTGTCTTAAAAACCAGTGACAAAAACTTTCAACATTCTCCAACATTCTTCATGAAAACAGGAATCCATTTTCTTCGAAAAATGACCGCACAAAGATATAATATTCATTCGGAAACTATAAAATTGGAACCTATGATTAATTTTCTGTGGCCCTTAGTTCATGCTCTCCTTGCGCAAAATACTTTCAACAAAAGTTCAGTGGGTTTATCTTAATTTTCAAATTCAGAATTCTCCACTTCCATTGAAAATTTTATGGAATGCCCGTACCGCCGAATGTACCTCTAATCAATTTTCTTTAGAAAATTTTTCATTTTAAGCTAATTAATTGCCGTGGAAACTACTGATACGTATTTTTTTTAAGAACAAAATTTTGTTTCTTAAAAAAACTGATGCATTAATTGTTGTTCTCAATTAATTTTACTGGCCTCCAAGAGAACTTAAGACTGGAAGTAGTATTTCCAAGTTTTCAATACTGAGATAGTTAGTTTTTCTTCTTGAGAACATGAAATTTTGTCGTTACGATTTGGATTCCCACCGATATATCTATCTGAAGGGCAGTTTCATCGTACACATTTTTTTTCCAGGCAATCTAAAACTTTGAACTGTTTTTACAGCCATTGAAAGTTTCTTGTCTACAAGCTTAATAAGGTAAACAATTAGGTTTCTATCGCTGGTTTCTTCCAATCTATCATTCATTAATTTTTCGAGGACATTAGTACATGCAAATATTTTAACTAATTTATTAAATGCAAATTACTGTTTATTAATTATCTTTTGAAATTACCGGCGAAATGTGCTGAGGGCCAACTGTACATCAAGGAATTTGGAGCAAATAAATTCGTGGCGCAATGTATATTTATTCCTAAAGATTTTGCACAAAGGTGAAACACTCTAAAAGGCAGTTTTCTTTTCTGAACCCAAACATTTTTTGTAATCTGATGTGAGGCTGAAATTGTCAGTTGATATTCTAATTGAGTGTATCTGGTATTGCACAGGATAGCGATAGACTTCTTAATCTTCAATCTGGAAATGTTGTCTTTAAAAACCAGTGACAAAAACTTTCAGAACATTTTGTGTTTTAATAGGAACATAATTGTGTATTATTTTGAAATCAGGATACAATTTATTTGCTGCCAAGCAAAAAAAAATGGGGGAGAAAAAAAATTCAAAACATAATTTTCATCTTTCGTACTCTTTTTTTTTCAAATTTCCCATACTGAGGTATCTAAAAAATTGCCCACCTGCGTCATGATAAATGTCTCAATTGTAATACAAAAACTTCAAAGTTTCGGTATTTTTGTTGAAATTAGACATTTAGAATTCTAATGACCAATGACTTAGAATTCACTTATCGTTCACTCTTCACTTATCGTTTTCTTGGAATTTATGAAGAATGTCTTTTTAATACAAAATAATTTTCTTCACCGTGATTCCTGCTCTTTTTAATTTGCATCTATAATGAGATTGACTATTCTTGCATGATTAACATGATTTTTGATAACAAATGAAAAAATTTGCTAATATAGTAAAATTGACAGACAAATTGTATGATCTTGCGAAATTCTTACTAGAAGAAGGCAAGATTTCAATCTTTCAAAAAAATTTTGACAAAGAAACGAGCCGAGAAAAGAAATACGCATACACAATAGATTTTCTTCACGATCGATATTAATTTGTTGTTGTGGTTGGAAATATTTCAAAGATCTTGCAGAATTTATAATGAGAATTCCACCTTCTTACAAAATTACATAGCCCGAGTTAGTACTAAACTTTAAGTGAAAAATTTCTCACATTGTCCTGGTCACGTAATTTCGATTTTCAACTCACAAAAAGTTTGAGGAAAAATATAAATTTTCGTCTTTTGTCAAGAATAGTCAAAAACGGTTTTTGTGTTGTGTTTTTCATCGCTAAAGTTATAATTCAACGATTTTCAGTATTATGACTGTAAGATTTTACAGTGAAACAACAAATTTCCCAACCGGCGCATTTGTTTGAATTCTATCAAAGTTAGAACGTCATGTCTGGATACGTTTTCAGACTACAGCAAATTAAATTGGATTTCATGTTAACTGTTTTAATCAATTTCTTGTTTCACAATTTACTTTTTAAACCCGCCGTGTAAACATTTTAAACAAAATTGAAGTAGCATATATCGTTCAAAAAGCCAAAAACTAAATAGGATCTTTATCGCTTTACAAGGTGTCATTGCTTTATCCTACAAAGTTTATCACCTGTCAAATGTACGTCAAGTATGAGTATATTTTTCGACTAGAGCAAATTAACTTGAATATTTCATCACCATTGCTCAATCAATTTCTCTTTTCAAAATTTATTCAAAAAATCCGGCCGTTTAAACAGGTTGAACAAAATTGAAGTGGCATATATCGTTAAAATCAAAAGAATCTTAAGCGTCTTACAAGGTCAGCAACAGACGCTTCTTTCAAATTTTTTCAAATTTTTTCAATTTTTTTTGTGGCTTATCCAATTCTAAAAGTACGCTTAGATAAACTCATTGTTTGTTCTTTCGTAACAAGGTGAGATCATAAACGAAAAAACAAAAATCATTTTTTCCATTTACCCTGTAATCTGGGACAATCCAGCAATATAAATGTAAAATTACATCAATCTTGTTTATCAGCATAATTTTATCAACATTAATTTTTGATTATATTAGAGAAGTATAGTTTGCAAGATTTAGTTCACTGACGTTTGTCATTGTTTTTTTTTGAGCTAACTTGAAATGATTTAACAAAGATTCCTACCTATTGTTAATAGTCGTTTTTAAATTATATATCAAAACTAAAAATCTTCTAAAATCTGACAAGGACTAATTGTACAGCAAAAAATGTCGAGACATAATTTTTTGCGCAACTGATGAACATCATGAAAAATGTTGCAAAAAATTGAAACTACTAAATGCAAAGTGCCTCTATCAAATTGTACAACGTATTTTTATAAACTAAGTTAAGCTCAAATAGAAATGCCAGTTGAAAGTAGGAAATAAGTATTGCGCAAGTCAGATTCGGCCAGCTATATTATCTGAGCAAAAATTTTTTATTTTGAAAATTGTGATTAAAACTTAGGGTATTTCAGAAAGCATTGAGCTATGATAAGCATCTAATGAGCGCATTCTTCAATTTAAGATGTAAACGAACTTTGTTCAAATATTTTTGATTTCTAATAAAAAATTGATCAGCACAACTGTTTGTCCGGGGTTCGAGATTATTCGGGGTTTATGAAAGCTGTTTTCTCCATAACTGATAAAATTCTTTGGTTCTCTGCTCTTACGTAATGGTGCCAATGAATGAGCTTTGTTTCTTATCCTTGTTCGCTCAATAAAAATTTTGTTAACAAATGAGAAAGTTTGCTAGTACGATTTTTTTACAAGGAGAAGCAAGATCTGACTCTTTCAAAATAGATAAACGATAGGAAAAGCAAGTGGGGTACAAAAAATGGCTGGTTACCGCAAGATGGATATTTATTTGTTATCTTCTGATGAACTTTTAGGATGTTGCAGAATTCCAAAATCTTGCAAAACGACAAAGCACGAGTTAATACAAAATTTTAATTGAAAAATTTCTTACAATGGCCTACAATTTTAATTTCCGAATATTTTGCGCAAAATTTGTATCGAGTTTGTCACCTATTGCCATCTATTACTAACACGATCATATTCAAAAACGACTGGTATGTCGCTATTTTCAGAACTGATCTTAAAATTCAACGGGTTTCGGTAACTCGATTGCAAGAGGTTGAATGACACTGCAAGAGATTGCAAGCGGTGCAGTTGTTTCAAACCAGTCAAATGCAAAACGTCAGGCCTAAGTTTTGTTTCAGACTAGAGCCAATTAGCGTAGAATTCAAAGTCATAGCCTCAATTTTTTCTCGTTTCACAATTTATGATAAAATGCGACCATTTGAGCATTATAAAATTGGCATATATCGTTCAGTTGATCAAAATAATAGAATCTTTATCGCCTTACAAAGTTATCATCAGACGCTTCTTTTAACAACCATTTTTGGGTTATCCATTAATATAGCTACGTCTAAACAAACGCAGTATTCTTTCAGTGACAGAACAAAATTTACTCTTCGAATTTGTACAATATTTAACCCGATAAAATCTGCTAAGTAATCTTTAGCTGATAAAGAGTATGAGACCATTTTTCTGCTTCAGATATTCTAAGTAAGGTAAGTGATGTGATATTACTAATACTAGACTTAGTATCATCTATCATATCGTATGATATCTGACCATCAATTTTAAATAATATCTTTGTTTACTTGGTGCCAAGTTTTTAAGAATCTTTAAGAAGCACTTTAAGAATCTTAAAGTGAAAATCTGATTAGTCGAATAGATTACAAATTTATTCAAGTTTAAAGCTGAAATTCAATATTGAAACGAGTTTGTCGGAAAAAATTCTGCAGTTATTTTCTGAAGTTATTTTTTGAAAAAAATGAAAAAAAATTAATTTCTGATTGAAAAATATTAAAAGTTTTGATTTAGCTATACGCGAGTAGATTTTGCGAAGTGAACTATTACACAGTCTCCGATCGTCACAACTCTGCTTTAGTTAATAACTAAAATTTCGTACTTTTTAAACAAATTTGTTAGAAAATTTTACCTCGATTCGTTCAATTCGCTTTTCATTCGCATTCGAAGTCATCATGAATTTATGAATCTCAGGAAGCTTTTAAGTTTTAATTGCATTCAATCGTAATTCTACTTTGGTTTGAACTTTCTTTCAAAATGCTTTTGAGATGATCTTTTATTAATAATATACAAATTTTTGTAGAAAAATTTTTACCTAATTGATTTTTGATACATCGCTTCGCCATTGGTTATAATTTTCAATTCATTATTGGAAAAATTTTGAGTTCTGGTTTTAAGGGAAATAGTGTCATTGAAATTTGCACCAAATTGGCTCTTTCAACAAAAAACGCCACTCAAAATCAGTAGTCAAAGTATTAAATTAATGACCGCGGAATTGTACTATTTTTATTTCAAATTTCACCCAAGTCTGTTCAAATTTCAAACGGAATTAGACTACAAACCTTTGAAATTTTAAATATTGAACAATTGGGTCACAAAGTTACCTTTATTTTCTCAAGGTCGATGGACAAATTATAATTCCAATTTAACACTTTTACGTTCTGATCTTTACTTATATCAATTGGTTTATATCCTGAATTTTATTGTTCCTGTTAATTCTATTTTTTGAGGTTACAGATTTTTTCAGATTTTTTTGCTTCGTATTTACTATTTTGCTTATTATATCTGACCCTTTTGATTAAAAATAAGCAAAAACCTCCTTCAAAATGTTGTTTACAATTGTGCTGACTTGTATTTCTTACACTGTAATTTCTATTGCTGTGCACCGAATTGCAAATTTGCTCTGGCCGAAGGAATTCGGTGCCCTGTCACCCAAAAAACAACTTCAGTTTGATTTTCGAGGTATGCGAGTGTTCGCTGGTATTAAATGCTGTGCATTTTTCTGCTACGGGCTTTTCGGCGATCATCGATTGGGCATGACTGGTGTGAACCAATTTACAAGTATGGTTTTTGAAAGCTATTTGGGCTATACAATTTTTGAGTTAATATTTATGGCGTACTGCACTAACCATATTGTTGATTTATACACAAAATCGGGCTTGCGACTGTTGACGGTTCACCATATTTTAGTGGGGGGTGCGGCCTACGCGATGTGTCATAAATCTTCAGCCCCCCACTATTTGGGTCTGCTAGTTATGGGCAACGAATCGGTTGTTATCAGTTACGCCGTTATCCAAATGGCTACAATGTTGGGCTACAAAGACCACCCCCTTGTCAAAATCAATACCATATCTTTACCTGTACAATATACAATTCGACAATTTCTGTTCTATTACATAACGTATATGATGTTCGCTAACTATGACGTAATAGTGTCGGTGTGTTCTGATTGGCTGTCGTATCTCATTTTCTACGTGGGTATTAATATTCTGGGGTTGTTCATAAACCCGTACTGGACGTACCAGACTTACGAAGAGGTTTTCCGGTACATAATTGAAGAAAGAAAACATCAAAATGATCAAAAAGAGTCAAAATGCGAATGAAGTTTTTGATCTTAACTATAACCTAGTCAAATTAGTTAATTTGTAATCTGATTATAGATAGGTTAATGATTACTGTTTATAGTATTTAGTTTAATACAGTTTCATGGGAACCTTCTTTCATTCAGAAATTAAATTTTTTATAAACCGAATTTTTGTTTCAATACATCTCACTTTTAATATTAAATGAGGGAAAAGTTGAACAAGCTGTAATTGGTAAAAGTCAATAAACAAGTGATGGCAAAGTGGATCAAAGGCACTGTTTGATATAAACTCAACTAATAAATAATTTTAATTATACAATGATCAAAAATACGTTCCTAAGACAAATCTACCTTTACTATAATTATTTAACTCAAAAGTTCAGAATAAAATTAAAGTACTTTTAAGATGAATTTCATGTATCTTTTCAGGTATTTTACCTTAAAATTCAAGATAGATTTTGTATTTTGTCAGGTAAGTTTCCTTATTTTACTTAAACTGTTCTGGTGTGTTTTTCAAGTGAATTTAAGGTATGTTCCGGTAAAAATTCAGGTGGCGCCCTCATAATTTTTCGGGTAATTTTCAGGTAAAGATGAGGTCAGTTAAAGTAAATTCTGGTAAGGCAAAGTTACCAGAAAGTTTCAGGAAAGTTAAGGTGTTTGTTTAATCAAATTTACCTAAACTTTTTTTAGAGTGAACTCCCCGTTTCATAGACTGTTATTTGTGACCCTGTTTCTGATAACAAGTTTGTTAGTTTGTTTTCAAATATTCTCAATAGCACAATATACATGGATGGTGTATATCAGATATAAAATATACACTTAAGAAAACAACTGAACCAGAGCTCCTTTATTCAGCCAGTTTATTTTCAGTTCTACCTTGTGATCAATCTCTTTGTGTTTTTGTTCAAAAGAACTTGTTGTATATGTTGCTATATGTTGTTTGTGGATACAAAAAACATTTTTTTTTCGAAAAACAAAACTTTTGTAACTTGAGCACTGCCCTTGATACACACTGATTTAAAAATGAGTTATAACTTCTGGATTTTAATCTTTTGGCGCTCCCCGGACCTAACGCCAAGTCAATTTCAGTACTAGGCAAGTCTAAATCCAAGTCTTATTTAGGTTTCCAGTACTGGGCAAGTCTAAATACAAGTCTTACAAGTCTGCCAAGTCTTAACCAAGACTTGGATAACACTTGGAAGTTGATTCCCAAGTCAAAACCAACTTTTCAAAAAAATTCGAGTGAAATTTTCGAATTCAAAAAAATTTCGCAACGTGCCACGATTTTGGCATTACTTTTTGGCCACTTTCCCGGGGTGCTAGAAAATGATGCCGGGGGCATACCAAATTGATTATTGGGTGATATTAGCACCCCGGGAGGGTCTATTGAGGGTATTTCAGGTGTTTTGGGCCGTTTTCAGCCATTTTTCAGCCGTTTGGAGCCGAATTTTAGCCGAAAATCAACATATATATATTTCAGATCTTGAAATGTCTGGGTATTCGAATCGAGGAAAAGTTATGAAGAAGACTGTGACGGTTCCCATGCTGTCAAGGGGCCCAGTTTTACAAAGTCGTGGAAACCTGCTCGATAGTAGTGGGAATGGTCAAAATGGTCTGCCACGAAATGGTCAAAATGGGGACGAAAATGGGCATATGGCAGTGCCGATGTACAGATTGTCAGAAGAGCCAATCCTGCCCTCTGTTAGTTTAGCAATGTATTATGGGCATACCAGGCATGCCATGGGCATACCACGGTATATTTTGGTGGCATATTGGTTGGCATATTGGCTGGCATACGGGCATTTCGGCTATATTTTGTGGTCAAATTACACAGTGCTCACTACCTAATTTCTCATCAACCAGTGATCCAAATTTAATGTGCCATATATAGTTTTAAAGCTTAGATAATATCGGTCTCAATGAGCTATGTCCTGTTTAATTTGACCCAAAATTGATGGAGTTATTAAAGATTTGGCGTTGTGACACCCGAAAATCTGAGGTATGCCCGATGGCCCATCGTTAATAACTTTTTATTGAGTGATTCGATCTAGATGATTTTTTGATATGAGTAAGCCTATTATCTGCTCTAACAAACAATATATGTGCGAGCTTGATTGGTATCAATTTGGTAGAGTTATTAATGATCGAGCTCGAGGTACCTCGTGTGTAGGTAGGTCGATTTAGGCGGTGCTCAGTACCTAATTTCTCATCAACCAGTGATCCAAATTTAATGTGCCATATATAGTTTTAAAGCTTAGATAACAACGGTCTCAATGAGCTATGTCCTGTTTAATTTGACCCAAAATTGATGGAGTTATTAAAGATTTGGCGTTGTGACACCCGAAAATCTGAGGTATGCCCGATGGCCCATCGTTAATAACTTTTTATTGAGTGATTCGATCTAGATGATTTTTTGATATGAGTAAGCCTATTATCTGCTCTAACAAACAATATATGTGCGAGCTTGATTGGTATCAATTTGGTAGAGTTATTAATGATCGAGCTCGAGGTACCTCGTGTGTAGGTAGGTCGATTTAGGCGGTGCTCAGTACCTAATTTCTCATCAACCAGTGATCCAAATTTAATGTGCCATATATAGTTTTAAAGCTTAGATAACAACGGTCTCAATGAGCTATGTCCCGTTTAATTTGACCCAAAATTGATGGAGTTATTAAAGATCTGGCGTTGTGACACCCGAAAATCTGAGGTATGCCCGATGGCCCATCGTTAATAACTTTTTATTGAGTGATTCGATCTAGATGATTTTTTGATATGAGTAAGCCTATTATCTGCTCTAACAAACAATATATGTGCGAGCTTGATTGGTATCAATTTGGTAGAGTTATTAATGATCGAGCTCGAGGTACCTCGTGTGTAGGTAGGTCGATTTAGGCGGTGCTCAGTACCTAATTTCTCATCAACCAGTGATCCAAATTTAATGTGCCATATATAGTTTTAAAGCTTAGATAACAACGGTCTCAATGAGCTATGTCCCGTTTAATTTGACCCAAAATTGATGGAGTTATTAAAGATCTGGCGTTGTGACACCCGAAAATCTGAGGTATGCCCGATGGGCCATCGTTAATAACTTTTTATTGAGTGATTCGATCTGGATGATTTTTTGATATGAGTAAGCCTATTATCTGCTCTAACAAACAATATATGTGCGAGCTTGATTGGTATCATTTTCGCGGAGATATTAATGATCGAGCGCGAGGTGCTTTGTCTGGATATGGAGCTCCATCAAACCCCCACCCCATCACCACATCAACCCCCCCCCCCACATCAACACCCCCAACATCCCAACATGACACCCCCCACACCCAACTCATGTGTGCTAACTAATTTAATAGGTCTCAACTAATTGCGTACTAATTTCACTCAAAAAAAAATGAACGAGCGCAAGGTAACATGGGTCGACTTGGGTCAACTTGCCTTCTACTCGCAGGCCGGTTTTTCGCGAACTACTGACTCAAATTAAGAGTCATATATATGGTTATAAAGCTCAGTTCAAGGCGGTTCTAATGCGCCATGTCTGGTTCCGATTGGTTCAGTACTTTGGTAAATATTCATGATTTCAGACTCTGTACCCCGAAAAAATGGGTCATGCCGAGTGCTCGTTTGTTAATAACTTTTTGTTGAGTGAATGTTTTTGGCTCAAAATTTGATATGAGTGAGCTCATTATGTGTGCTAACTGAATTAATAGGTCGCAAACCGTTGCGTTCCAATTTCACGAAAAAAAAATGAACGAGCGCAAGGTAACATGGGTCGACTTGGATCAACTTGCCCTCTACTCGCAGGCCGGTCTTTCGCGAACCACTGACTCAAATTAAAAGTCATATATATGGTTATAAAGCTCAGTTCAAGGCGGTTCTAATGCGCCATGTCTGGTTCCGATTGGTTCAGTACTTTGGTAAATATTCATGATTTCAGACTCTGTACCCCGAAAAAATGGGTCATGCCGAGTGCTCGTTTGTTAATAACTTTTTGTTGAGTGAATGCTTTTGGCTCAAAATTTGATATGAGTGAGCTCATTATGTGTGCTAACTGAATTAATAGGTCGCAAACCGTTGCGTTCCAATTTCACGAAAAAAAAATGAACGAGCGCAAGGTAACATGGGTCGACTTGGATCAACTTGCCCTCTACTCGCAGGCCGGTCTTTCGCGAACCACTGACTCAAATTAAAAGTCATAGATATGGTTATAAAGCTCAGTTCAAGGCGGTTCTAATGCGCCATGTCTGGTTCCAATTGGTTCAGTATGTTGGTAAATATTCATGATTTCAGACTCTGTACCCCGAAAAAATGGGTCATGCCGAGTGCTCGTTCGTTAATAACTTTTTGTTGAGTGAATGTTTTTGGCTCAAAATTTGATATGAGTGAGCTCATTATGTGTGCTAACTGAATTAATAGGTCTCAAACCGTTGCGTTTCAATTTCACGAAAAAAAAATGAACGAGCGCAAGGTAACATGGGTCGACTTGGATCAACTTGCCCTCTACTCGCAGGCCGGTCTTTCGCGAAACACTGACTCATATTAAAAGTCATATATATGGTTATAAAGCTCATTTCAAGGCGGTTCTAATGCGCAATGTCTGGTTCCGATTGGTTTAGTATTTTGGTAAATATTCATGATTTCAGACTCCGTACCCGGAAAAAATTGGTCATGCCGAGTGCTCGTTCGTTAATAACTTTTTGTTGAGTGAATGTTTTTGGCTCAAAATTTGATATGAGTGAGCTCATTATGTGTGCTAACTAAATTAATAGGTCGCAAACCGTTGCGTTCCAATTTCACGAAAAAAAAAATGAACGAGCGCAAGGTAACATGGGTCGACTTGGATCAACTTGCCCTCTACTCGCAGGCCGGTCTTTCGCGAACCACTGACTCAAATTAAAAGTCATAGATATGGTTATAAAGCTCATTTCAAGGCGGTTCTAATGCGCCATGTCTGTTTCCAATTGGTTTAGTATGTTGGTAAATATTCATGATTTCAGGACTCTGTACCCCGAAAAAATGGGTCATGCCAAGTGCTCGTTCGTTAATAACTTTTTGTTGAGTGAATGTTTTTGGCTCGAAATTTGATATGAGTGAGCTTATTATGTGTGCTAACTAAATTAATAGGTCGCAAAACCGTTGCGTTCTAATTTCATGATAAAATTTATGAGCGAGCACATGGTAACATGGGTAGACCGGTATTTCGCGAATCACTGATTCTTAATTAATCAGGGGCGTGATCCATCCAATGGATGGAGCTGTGAGCCCCCACTATAAAGATACAGCATCGTATGTAAACTTACCGCAAAAATACATGCTCATAGCAGCGCCAAAGTCAAGGCACTATAACTCTAATTATAGGTTGTGTTATATAAGTGAATGATCTATTCTGTTTTCCCCCCCCCCCAATGTTTATATGACCCCCAGTTACAAATTGTATGTTGTTATATAGCACGTTACTCTGTGAAAGATAGCTCGTGCGCCTGAGGGTCATAAAATATTTTGCCTACTAAGGCACAAGATACGAGTTGGTAGTGAAAAAAAGCACTGCAAGAACTATCAATGTCAGTCGGGCCGTTTGGAACCGCGGCACCCTCTGAGGCATATGATAGCGCTGCGAGAAAGAGCAAAACTTATTCCCGTGCGTCTGTACGTTACTGCGTCTGAGATTAAAAATAAGAGTCATAATATATATATATATATATATATATAATATTTATATATATATATATATATATATATATATATATATATATATATATATATATTTATATATTAGATATTGTTATAAATCATTCAATAGACATTCAAAGGGAGTATTCGCTTGCGGTTAAATAGAAGGGTCAATGGCTCTTTTATGCAGAGGGGACCGATGGTTATTATTCACAAGTCACACTTTTCTGTTCAAAAGTCGATCTTTTCAAGCTTAAGGGTTTTCTTGGTCTTTTTTTTCGAATTTTTTTAAATCGAAAACTCTTTCATGATGGCTTGAAAATTTATAAAATTCTTGAACGTTTTGTTTTTCTTGATAGGACGCACCTGAAGGCTTTTTGTTTTTACTTCCCAGTGTCTTGAGGAGGATAATTTTTTTCTTAGTTTTACAAGAAGAATAGGTTTATCAAACTGACATACAATGCTGTGTGCGTTTTTTTTAGGGTTCTTCAAGTTCTTCAGTAGGCATTATCAGACTTGATTTTTTTGGTCTTTTAGAGTCAGGGACCACATCTCAGGGACACAAGAGGATTAAGCCAGAAGGATAAAGATGAGGCTCGTAAAATCGACGAAAGAAACCTCGTCTTTTTGAAAAACAGATGGTGGTTTCTGAAGTTCGAAAACAAGTCGACTCTGGTCGTAAATGCTACCTTCAGTGGAGCCATTGGGCTGAATAACCAACAGCGAGCTGCAGTAAAGGCTGGAGAATATATAGACGTGAAAGACAAGTCAATAAACCCCAAAACAGGAACGTTTATCTGGACTGCGCTAGTTAGTTCTGTTGGACACAAGAAGTTCTGTCTGGACGATGTACAGAGATACCTTGCGTCGACAAGAAACGAATCTCTGGGCAGTTCAGAGTTATCATTTCAACTAAATACTGATCCGGATCTCACGGTTCCTGATACAAGAGTGCTGCCCAATTACAGTGCACCCAAACTTGATGTTAACAAGAAGTTGACATACCAAGGCTCAGTCTATGGCCTGAAAGATACAACAATCGCCAGGCCCGAACTTGATCCCCTGGCTGCCTCTAGTTCTATGCCTGAAATACCAAGCGAAGACTTGGATCGCATTTTACACAACAATTCGCTAGAAATTGACGAGGATGCAGTTTTTAACCAGAACAACGTTCCACGAGAGGTTAGAAAGTAGCCACTGTTTGCGCTCTAACATCTTTTTCTCAAAACGTGTTATGTTTAGACAAGCAGTCAGCCCTGTTACAGTTATTTGAAAACCTCAACTCCAGGATGTCACAAGAAGGTCAAGAAGACTAATAATGCTGCTACCGAAGGGTTAGAAGGCAACGAACTTTACCAAGCCCTGCTAAAGGCAGTCAAGCATAGTGTCACTGTGCAGTCGGAGTTGCGCGACACAGTGGCCAACCTGAACAACACTGTCAAGGATTTGAAAGGGGCCATCAGTTCCTTGGCAAATCGGAACTATAATGAGATGCAGAGCCATACTAATCAACTTAAAATCATGGTTTGTCTTTAGTTTTTGTTATGCTTAGGACTTTTTTGAGCACTCTTCAGATTTTATTGAGAACAGAAATTGAGACATTCTTTTTCTGAAAGGTTATTTTGTTTGATCTCTGCTTTCCAGCTGCTAGGTGCAAATAAACAATTTTAATTTTGGCTTCTTCCTTCCTTTTGAAGCTATAGGGGTCTTTTCTTTCTGTTGCTTTGCTGAACTCGGTCATTTTTTCTCTAGAATCAACAAATTGCGCGTTTTGGGTTGTCGCTTCCGCAACCCAAAGAAATAGAACAAGGATCTGTACCCTCATTAATTCTACTAAAAGGTCCGGAGCAAGGATACGACTTAGCGAATATATCAGGCAAGTCTGCTGCTTCCATCATGCGCCAAGCAGCCAACAAGATGTGGACCAAAGAAGAGCAGATGACATACA
>NW_027451484.1:0-28285 GCF_964194025.1 Convolutriloba macropyga
CAGATTAGTATTAGATCCTAATTATGGTTTTGTTGCTTCTACTTTTAATTGAACATCTGTTACACCAATAAAGTCATAAACATAACCCTGACCTTCAAGTGCTTCTTTGGATTGTTCAAGCCATTGATTAAGGTCTTGATTAAGAGTTCTGGTCATACAATCCTCTGTTCTTACTTTTACTAGTGTAGTTTTTTTCTTCATGTGTCTTCGACCATGTTTGGTCTTTGACCACAAATGAAGTCCGTTCACCTTCTTATTCTTAGACCACTACTCTTTTCCTTTAAAAACAATTAACCGTGACTTTATAATCATATGATTTAAATGGCATAGCATTATCTCTAAAATAAACATTGGCTCATTAGTATTGTTAATATAACCACCATCTGATCTACTGATATAAAGTCGATGGCCATTTTTTTGTTGAAGTAATTTTAAATACGTCACTGGATTTTAGAAAATCTCTCCAGTGAATTTTCATCTGTGTTATTATGGCTTTTTCACTTTTATTCTTTTTTTCACAGAACATTCAAGCAGTTTTTTTCTTGAATAAATTATATCATCATCATACTTGACTTCAGATAGGAGCCTGGAGCGGGGCTCCAACTGGCTTCATTTTTATCGTTCGCGTTGGACTCATCTAAATCTTTAGCTCCAGTTTCAGATTCATCTATAGTATTTAAATCTCATTCTGTTTGTTTTATATGTTCACTTGTTAAATTGTGTTTGAGATAACCTTTCATTGAATTGAAGAATAAATCATAGATAATACACTTGCTGCTTCCGTTAGTATCCTTTTCTTAGGAAAAAATACTTAAAACTAAGAAATGAGTTTTAAAATAAATAAAATGCTTTTAAATTGTGATAATTGAAAAGAGAAACCTTGAAGTAAATGTTATGATTGATGTAGAGATCAACCCTATGAATGTTTTATATGTAATGTAATCGTTAAAGAGAGACATAGACTAGTCACTTGATAAAACATTTCAAGAGATTGGATTTTTATACATCATGTAGCATCAGTAATGTTTATAAACATATTTCTTACTTTAAACTTTAAACAGATATTTAGTTTTTGTGTTTATTTACATAGATATAGATTTAGTCATAGTAGAAGCCACTTAAGAGAACACGTAAACAAGCATAATTTTGAGATATATCTATAGAATTTTTCTAGTAATAGTAGTTTAAAAAAGTGCCCTGTGAGTTAGTACTAGGCCTAGAGTAAAAATTTCAATTCTTGTCAGGGTTATTGAAAAAGAAATGATATTTTCATTTGTGAAGCAACTTTAAACTCAAAAACTTTTTTAAAGAGACCAAAAATAAGGTTTGAGGTACGAAGCAACTTCTTAAAATTTAATAAGAGTAAAAATTCGAAGTTCAAGTTAAAAATTTCCTAAAAAAATGCATAGCACTTTTTTTTTACAAATCGAAAATTTTATATTTTCGCAGAGCAAGTTTTCGGAAATATCCAAAAACCAGGTAGGAATTGAAATTGTTTTATGAAGCAGGAAAATACGGTATCATAAAAAATGTTGAAAACTTTTCTGGAAACGAAAATAAACCTTCTGGAAAAATTGAAGAAAGATATTTTGGGAAAGTTTGTATTGTAGAAGCAAATACTTATTTTCAACAAAAAAAAAATTTTTTTAACAAGTTCTCTTATTTCCTTGTTCTCAACAAAACTGCTCATAAAACGCGTGAATTAATAAAACGCGTCGGGTATATTTTGCAGAATTTTTTGAAACAGAAAACAATTTGTCGAATGAGTTTTGGAGCTCCAAATGTCAAAATGTGAGTCAAAATGTGAGTGTAAGTAGGTTGGATTGCAGTTCCAAGTGATTCATTCGGTAATCTGAGCTCCAACTTGAGACCAAATTATTAACTGTCTATCGTGGCTTTTAATGTCATTTAGTTCCCAGTACGATACTAATTAGTGTGAAATGGTGTTTCTATAATTTGTCTTCTATTAGGTGAGTGAAATCCAGCAACATTAACATATTTGAGAGTGTTCTAAGTTAAGTGTGAAAAACCTAAACTAAACAATAGTTGATTCTTTTAAAGATATAAATTTTGAATTCAGTGATTTAGCATATTTTTCCAGTAATGTTTATAAGCAGCAAGTAACGGCGTCTCTTAGCAATATTGCTATGAGACGCCGTTACTTGCTGCTTATAAACATTACTGGAAAAATATGCTAAATCACTGAATTCAAAATTTAAATCTTTAAAAGAAACAACTATTGTTTAGTTTAGTTTTTCACACTTAATTTAGAACACTCTCAAATATTTAAAACCAATATAACTTAGAAATTAGATATAGGCATTTAACATACGGATTAGAACAAAAAGTCTTCAGTATTTTAGGGAGCTTTTTAATCAATTAATTTAAACTATTGAGTTCAGCGATGAAAAACGCTTTTGCAAGCGTCCTCGTTCATAGTTTGGAGAAATGAAATAATAAAAAATTTTCAGTCCACGCTTTTCCGAAATATATGAATTAATATCTCATTGCGTTAATTTTTTTTTATTATTATTGCATAACCGATTTGTCTGCCATCTCGCGAGACCAATTCTGGGACGAATTTTTGCTAAATGTAAAATAAATTTAAGCGAAATGTTTCCATGATGTGAAAAATTGCTCGAAAAAAATTCTATTGCGTCTTAGACCACTACTCTTTTCCTGAAAAAACAGTTAACCGTGACTATATAATCATATGATTCAAATGGCATGGCATTATCTATAAAATAACCATTGGCTCATTAATATTGTCAATATAACCACCATCTGATCTACTGATATAAAGTTGATGACCATTATTTTGTTGAAGTAATATTAAATACATCACTGGATTTTAGAAATTCTCTCCAGTGAATTTTCTCCTGTGTTATTAGGGCTTTTTCATTTTTAAATTTTTTTCACAGAACATACAAGCAGTTTTTTTCTTGGATAAATAAGATCATCATCATACTTGACTTCAGATAGGAGCACGGAGCGGGGCTCCAACTGGCTTCGATGTTATATTTCGTGTGGGACTCATCTAAATCATTAGTTCCAGTTTCAGATTTCTCTACATTATTTAAATATAATTCTGTTTCGTTTATATCTCAATATAGCTCAATTGTTAAAGTGTGTTTGAGATAAACTTTCATTGAAATGAAAAATAACTTATAGATAATACGCTCGCTGCTTCCGTTAGTATTCTTTTCTTAGGAAAAAATACTTAAAACTAAGAATTGAATTTTAAAGTAATTAAAATGCTTTTAAATTGTGATAATTGAAAAGAGAAACCTTGAAGTAAATGTTATGATTGATGTAGAGATCAACCCTATGAATGTTTTATATGTAATGTAATCGTTAAAGAGAGACATAGACTAGTCACTTGATAAAACATTTCAAGAGATTGGATTTTTATACATCATGTAGCATCAGTAATGTTTATAAACATATTTCTTACTTTAAACTTTAAACAGATATATGTAGTTTTTGTGTTTATTTACATAGATATAGATTTGGTCATAGTAGAAGCCAGTTAAGAGAACACGTAAACAAGCATAATTTTGAGATATATCTATAGAATTTTTCTAGTAATAGTAGTTTAAAAAAGTGCCCTGTGAGTTAGTACTAAGCCTAGAGTAAAAATTTCAATTCTTGTCAGGGTTATTGAAAAAGAAATGATATTTTCATTTGTGAAGCAACTTTAAACTCAAAAACTTTTTTAAAGAGACCAAAAATAAGGTTTGAGCTACGAAGCAACTTCTTAAAATTTAATAACAGTAAAAATTCGAAGTTCAAGTTAAAAATTTCCTAAAAAAATGCATAGCACTTTTTTTTACAAATCGAAAATTTTATATTTTCGCAGAGCAAGTTTTCGGAAATATCCAAAAACCAGGTAGGAATTGAAATTGTTTTATGAAGCAGGAAAATACGGTATCATAAAAAATGTTGAAAACTTTTCTGGAAACGAAAATAAACCTTCTGGAAAAATTGAAGAAAGATATTTTGGGAAAGTTTGTATTGTAGAAGCAAATACGCATTTTCAACAAAAAAAATTTTTTTAACAAGTTCTCTTATTTCCTTGTTCTCAACAAAACTGCTCATAAAAAAAGCAAAAGATTTTTTTCCGTTAATTTATAACTGATTTTCTTTGCCTGATACTTATTTCGGATGTTTTCCTTTTGAACTTAATGTAAGTGAATTAATAAAACGCGTCGGGTATATTTTGCAGAATTTTTTGAAACAGAAAACAATTTGTCGAATGAGTTTTGGAGCTCCAAATGTCAAAATGTGAGTCAAAATGTGAGTGTAAGTAGGTTGGATTGCAGTTCCAAGTGATTCATTCGGTAATCTGAGCTCCAACTTGAGACCAAATTATTAACTGTCTATCGTGGCTTTTAATGTCATTTAGTTCCCAGTACGATACTAATTAGTGTGAAATGGTGTTTCTATAATTTGTCTTCTATTAGGTGAGTGAAATCCAGCAACATTAACATATTTGAGAGTGTTCTAAGTTAAGTGTGAAAAACCTAAACTAAACAATAGTTGATTCTTTTAAAGATATAAATTTTGAATTCAGTGATTTAGCATATTTTTCCAGTAATGTTTATAAGCAGCAAGTAACGGCGTCTCTTAGCAATATTGCTATGAGACGCCGTTACTTGCTGCTTATAAACATTACTGGAAAAATATGCTAAATCACTGAATTCAAAATTTAAATCTTTAAAAGAAACAACTATTGTTTAGTTTAGTTTTTCACACTTAATTTAGAACACTCTCAAATATTTAAAACCAATATAACTTAGAAATTAGATATAGGCATTTAACATACGGATTAGAACAAAAAGTCTTCAGTATTTTAGGGAGCTTTTTAATCAATTAATTTAAACTATTGAGTTCAGCGATGAAAAACACTTTTGCAAGCGTCCTCGTTCATAGTTTGGAGAAATGAAATAATAAAAAATTTTCAGTCCACGCTTTTCCGAAATATTTGAATTAATATCTCATTGCGTTAATTTTTTTTGATTATTATTGCATAACCGATTTGTCTGCCATCTCGCGAGACCAATTCTGGGACGAATTTTTGCTAAATGTAAAAAAAATTTAAGCGAAATGTTTCCATGATGTGAAAAATTGCTCGAAAAAAATTCTATTGCGTCTTAGACCACTACTCTTTTCCTGAAAAAACAGTTAACCGTGACTATATAATCATATGATTCAAATGGCATGGCATTATCTATAAAATAACCATTGGCTCATTAATATTGTTAATATAACCACCATCCGATCTACTGATATAAAGTTGATGACCATTATTTTGTTGAAGTAATATTAAATACATCACTGGATTTTAGAAATTCTCTCCAGTGAATGTTCTCCTGTGTTATTAGGGCTTTTTCATTTTTAAATTTTTTTCACAGAACATACAAGCAGTTTTTTTCTTGAATAAATAACATCATCATCATACTTGACTTCAGATAGGAGCACGGAGCGGGGCTCCAACTGGCTTCGATGTTATATTTCGTGTGGGACTCATCTAAATCATTAGCTCCAGTTTCAGATTTCTCTACATTATTTAAATATAATTCTGTTTCTTTTATATCTCAATATAGCTCAATTGTTAAAGTGTGTTTGAGATAAACTTTCATTGAAATGAAAAATAACTTATAGATAATACGCTCGCTGCTTCCGTTAGTATTCTTTTCTTAGGAAAAAATACTTAAAACTAAGAATTGAATTTTAAAGTAATTAAAATGCTTTTAAATTGTGATAATTGAAAAGAGAAACTTTGAAGTAAATGTTATGATAGATGTACAGATCAACCCTATGAGTGTTTTACATTAAATGTAATGGTTTATGAAAGAGATAGACTAGTCACCCGATAAAACATTACAAGAGACTGGACATATACAACATGTAGCATCAGTAATGTTTATAAACATATTTCTTACTTTTAACTTAAAACAGATATGTAGTTTTTGTGTTTATTTACATAGATAAAGATTTGGTCATAGTAGAAGCCAGTTAAGAGAACACGTAAACAAGCAAAATTTTGAGATATATCTATAGAATTTTTCTAGTAATAGTAGATTAAAAAAAGTGCCCTGTGAATTAGTACTAGGCCTATAGTAAAAATTTCATTTCTTGTCAGGGTTATTACTAAAAACGATGTTTTCAGTTTTGAGGCAACTCTCAACTCAAAAACATTTTTTTAGAGACCAAAAATAAGGTTTGAGCTGCAAAGCAACTTCTTAAACCTTAATAAGAGTAAAAATTTGAAGTTCAAGTTAAAAATATCTGCAAAAATGCATAGCACTTTTTTTAGAAATCGAAAATTTTATATTTTCGCAGAGCAAGTTTTCGGAAATATCCAAAAACCAGGTAGAAATTGAAATTGTTTTATGAAGCAGGAAAATACGGTATCATAAAAAATGTTGAAATTTTTCTGGAAACAAAAATAAACCTTCTGGAAAAATAGAAGAAAGATATTTTGGGAAAGTTTGTATTGTAGAAGCAAATACGCATTTTCAACAAACAAAATTTTTTAAACAATTTTCTTATTTCCTTGTTTGTGGAAAATTTGTGCTCAATCACTGAATTCAAAAAATATCTTTTTAAAACAAACAACTCTTGATAAGTTCAGGTTTTCACATTTAATTTAAAACATTCTCAAATAATTGAAGCCAATATAACTTAGAAAATCGATATAGTGGTTTAGCATACAGCTTAGGACCAAAAGTCTTCAACATTTCAGGGAGCTTTTTAATCATTTAATTTAAACTATTGAGTCAACGATCGAAAATGCTTTTGCAAGCATCCTTGTTTATAGTTTTCAGCAAACGAATTAATAAAAACATTTCAGTCATTGATTTTTCGAAATATTTGAATTAATATCTCATTGCGTTATTTTTTTAAATTATTATTTTATAACAGATTTGTCTGCCATCTCGCGAGACAAATTCAGGAACGCAGTTTTGCTAACTGTAAAATAAATTTAAGCGATGTTTCAATGATGTGAAAAATTGCTCGAAAAAATTTCTATTGCGGCTTAAATTGTCAAAATTGTGGTGTGCAAAAATTAAGTGTAATTCTAAGATTCATTTCACGTGTTGAATATGGCGACAGAAACCCATGTCGAGGTGTCACAGTTAAAATATGTTGAAAATTTGCTGTAAAAATGTAAAAATGGAAGGTGGTGAATGGTTGTGAAAATTGCGGTTTTCAGCGCTGAATGCATTGGAGCATTGAAAGAAATGGTTAAGTGACTCTGCTTGAAGTCACTGAAAACTTCAGGCATTTATCGAGAACCGCGAGGCAGTTCACGATATTGAGTCATAATTTCAAAGTGACTTCTGCAGAGTCACTTAACCGTGTTTAAAACACTAAACGCGCACGTTTTAATGACGAATGTCAACGGAAGTCAAGTTCTGGCTAAGTAGCAACTTCTGGCATTTTAACCTCTGGCGCTGCAGACTTTCGGCATTTTAAAATGTGCACGTGAGTGTTTTAATTAAACCATTCACCGCTATGAGCAACAACTTTACGCAAATTCAACACTAAAAAAATGAAATATATTTGGGATGAGTTTTTATAAGTTTTTTAGACATAAATTAATTTTTATTTTTGTCGCTCCCTGTTGGTAGCGATGAAATGTGTTTTTTTTTCACGTCATAAGCGGTAAAAACAAATATTTTACTGCTAAAAATTGGCAATCTTACAAAATTTACCGCTAAAATCCGAAAACCGCAATTTCTACAAAAATTTACTGCACATGTGTTCCACTTAATGCAATGAATCCGATTTAAATTCAAACGTTCTGAATTTTCTTACAAAAATTCACCACTTTTACTCAGTTCAACCCAAAAGATGCGGGTAACCTGAGGTTAACAATTTTTTTCACCGCTATTCACTTCATTTTTTACGTTCTCATTTCGACAAAAACTCGACCTTGTCGTGGTTGCTTCGACTGCTTTTGTCAACTTGAACAATTTTTGACCTATGATTGTCGTTTTTGTTGCTTTTCTCGGCATTACCCCCGTCTTTGACCCAAAGAAAGTTTGGGACAGGGTTACTTGGATCGCAAAGAGGTTGGGGAGTCCATGTGGAATCTAGATAAAAAAACGAAAGTTGGGTATTAGTCCAACAAAACGGACTTTAACTTCCTGGGCCACACCGATTAACCCCTTGTCACCTTCGGTCAGACCAAACAGTTCCAAGGAACACCCTTGGCCTGACTGAACAGACCCAATTTCTTAATTCCGAAGTTGAAAGTATCTCGGTGCAAGCGCCCATCGCTTTGAACATTAAATGACTTCAAATTCCCAGAAATGCCTTAAAATTACAAGAACATTCATGCATAGTATTGGATCCAAACTTGGATCTCTTCTCCCCACCCCAAAAAAAATCTTTTCTATTTGTGTTCTCTCCCCAGTACCTTATGCGCCCCCCAGTTACAGAGCACTTGCCATTACATAGTAAATCATTATGCAAAAATACTGAACGCGCGTCTGGGGGAAGCAAATAATATGCACCCACTAAGATGGGGGGCACAAATGGAAAAGATCCAAAAATTACTAGTGCAAATAACTTTTACGCCCCCTGGCGCATGTGCTATATGTTTACATAGTAGCGTGCTATACAACAACACATAATTTGTAAGTGGGAGCGATAGAAAACACAAGAGGGCAGAGTAGATGCCCGAATTTTACATAAAACAAACAGCTGATAACTAAGACAACAAATTGAATGGATCTTTTTAGTTATTGCCCTCCAGTTATTTTTACATACTTATGCACACTCATTATACAGAAGATGTTTGTTTACATTGAAAATTGCTGTGTTAGTGTAGCATCTAAGACTCCTTCCCATTAAAGCCCCCTCTTCAGCGTAATTATAGCCCTTGCACTGTATTTACGGTAAGGGGAGGGGGTGCGCCTGGACATTGCAAATACTATAAAATGGGGTTCGCAGCGGACAACGGAAAAGATGTGTGTTTTTCACATAATAACCCACCTCGCCTACGAAATTATAGCCCCGCTATTATGGTATGTTTACCATTATGGGGGACGGGGAGGCTATAAGTTATAAACAAAAGGACCTGGGGATCTATAATGGGACAGACTTTTCGCTTGCCTATTTATTTAGTTAATAAAAACGATTTTTCGAAATATTTGAATTAATATCTCATTGCGATATTTTTTAAATTATTATTGTATAACAGATTTGTCTGCCATCTCGCTAGACCAATTCTGGGACGCAGTTTTGCTAAATGTAAATCAAATTTAAGCGAAATGTTTCCATGATGTGAAAAATTGCTCGAAAAAAATTCTATTGCGTCTTAGACCACTACTCTTTTCCTGAAAAAACAATTAATTGTGACTATATAATCATATGATTTAAATGGCATGGCATTATCTATAAAATAACCATTGGCTCATTAATATTGTTAATATAACCACCATCTGATCTACTGATATAAAGTTGATGACCATTATTTTGTTAAAGTCATATTAAATACGTCACTGGATTTTAGAAATTCTCTCCAGTGAATTTTCTCCTGTGTTATTAAGGCTTTTTAGTTTTTAATTTTTTTTTCACAGAACATACAAGCATTTTTTTCTTGAATAAATAACATCATCATCATACTTGACTTCAGATAGGAGCACAGAGCGGGGCTCCAACTGGCTTCAATGTTATCTTTCGTGTTGGACTCCTCTAAATCATTAGCTCCAGTTTCAGACTTCTCTACAGTATTTAAGTATAATTCCTTTTGTTTTATTAGCTCACTTGTTAAAGTATGTTTGAGATAAACTTTCATTGAATTGAAAAATACCTTATAGATAATACGCTTGCTGCTTCAGTTAGTATTCTTTTCTTAGGAAAAAAATATTTAAAACTAAGAATTGAATTTTAAAGTAATTAAAATGCTTTTAGATTGTGATAATTGAAAAGAGAAACCTTGAAGTAAATGTTATGATAGATGTACAGATCAAGCCTATGAGTGTTTTACATTTAATGTAATGGTTTAAGAAAGAAATAGACTAGTCACTTGATAAAACATAACAAGAGACTGGAGTTTTATACAACATGTAGCATCAGTAAGGCTTATAAACATTTTTCTTACTTTAAAGTTAAAACAGAAATAAGGTTATTTTGTGTTTATTTACATAGATATAGATTTGTTCATACTGGAAGACAATTAAGAGAACATAGTAATAGTAATTTAAAAAAAGTGCCCTGTGAGTTAGTACTAGGCCTACAGTAAAAACTTCATTTCTTGTCAGGGTTATTATTAAAAATGATGTTTCCAGTTGTGAATCAACTTTAAACTCAAAAACATTTTTTATAGAGACCAAAAATAAGGTTTGAGCTGCAAATTTGAAGTTCAAGTTAAAAATTTCTGAAAAAATGCATAGTGCTTTATTTAGAAAACGAAAATTTTCTATTTTCGCAGAGCAAGTTTTCGGAAATATCCAAAAACCAGGTAGGAATTGAAATTTTTTTGAAAAATTCGAACACTGCGCACAGTTAATTTCATTGAGTTCCCACTACGATACTAATTAGTGTAAAATGCCGTTTCTAGAATTTGTCTACTATTAGGGGAGTAAAATCTAGCAAAATTAACATGGGACGTCGTTACTTGCTGCTTATAAACATTGCTGGAAAATTTGTGCTCAATCACTGACTTCAAAAAATATCTTTTTAAAACAAACAACTCTTGATAAGTTCAGGTTTTCACATTTAATTTAAAACATTCTCAAATAATTGAAGCCAATATAACTTAGAAAATCGATATAGTGGTTTAGCATACGGCTTAGGACCAAAAGTCTTCAACATTTCAGGTAGCTTTTTAATCATTTAATTTAAACTATTGAGTCAACGATCGAAAATGCTTTTGCAAGCATCCTTGTTTATAGTTTTCAGCAAACGAATTAATAAAAACATTTCAGTCATTGATTTTTCGAAATATTTGAATTAATATCTCATTGCGTTATTTTTTTAAATTATTATTTTATAACAGATTTGTCTGCCATCTCGCGAGACAAATTCAGGAACGCAGTTTTGCTAACTGTAAAATAAATTTAAGCGAAATGTTTCAATGATGTGAAAAATTGCTCGAAAAAATTTCTATTGCGGCTTAAATTGTCAAAATTGTGGTGTGCAAAAATTAAGTGTAATTCTAAGATTCATTTCACGTGTTGAATATGGCGACAGAAACCCATGTCGAGGTGTCACAGTTAAAATATGTTGAAAATTTGCTGTAAAAATGTAAAAATGGAAGGTGTTGAATGGTTGTGAAAATTGCGGTTTTCAGCGCTGAATGCATTGGAGCATTGAAAGAAATGGTTAAGTGACTCTGCTTGAAGTCACTGAAAACTTCAGGCATTTATCGAGAACCGCGAGGCAGTTCACGATATTGAGTCATAATTTCAAAGTGACTTCTGCAGAGTCACTTAACCGTGTTTAAAACACTAAACGCGCACGTTTTAATGACGAATGTCAACGGAAGTCAAGTTCTGGCTAAGTAGCAACTTCTGGCATTTTAACCTCTGGCACTGCAGACTTTCGGCATTTTAAAATGTGCACGTGAGTGTTTTAATTAAAACATTCACCGCTATAAGCAACAACATTACGCAAGTCAACACTAAAAAAATGAAGATAAGTTTTTGTAAAAAATTTTTTAGACATTAATTAATTTTTATTTTTGTCGCTCCCTGTTGGTAGCGATGAAATATGTTTTTTTCACGTCATAAGCGGTAAAAACAAACATCTTACTGCTAAAAATTGGCAATCTTACAAAATTTACCGCTAAAATCCGAAAACCGCAATTTCTACAAAAATTTACTGCACATGTGTTCCACTTAATGCAATGAATCCGATTTAAATGAAAAACGTTCTGAATTTTCTTACAAAAATTCACCACTTTCACTCAATTCATCCCAAAAGGTGCGGGTAACTTGAGGTTAACAATTTTTTTCACCGCTCTTCACTTCATTTTTTACATTCTTATTTCGACAAAAACTCGACCTTGTCGTGGTTGCTTCGACCGCTTTTGTCAACTTAACCAATTTTTGACCTATGATTGTCGTTTTTGTTGCTTTTCTCGGCATTACCCCCGTCTTTGACCCAAAGAAAGTTTGGGACAGGGTTACTTGGTTCGCAAAGAGGTTGGGAAGTCCATGTGGAATCTAGATAAAAAAACGAAAGTTGGGTATTAGTCCAACAAAACGGACTTTAACTTCCTGGGCCATACCGATTAGCCTTTTGTCACAAACGGAAAAGATCCAGAAATTACTAGGGCAAATTACTTTTGCGCCCCCCTGGCGCACGTGCTATATGTTTACATAGTAGCGTGCTATATAACAACACATAATTTGTAAATGGGAGCAATAGAAAACACTGAGGGCAGAGTAGATGCCCGAATTTTACATAAAACAAACAGCTGATTACTAAGACAACAAATTGAATGGATCTTTTCAGTTAGTGCCCTCCAGTTTTTTTACATACTTATGCACACTCATTATACAGAACATGCTTCTTTACATTGAAAATCGCTGTGTTAGTGTAGCACCTAAGACTCCTTCCCATTAAAGCCCCCCTCTTCAGCAAAATTATAGCCCTTGCACTGTGTTTACGGGAAGGGGAGGGGGTGCGCCTGGAAATTGCAAATACTATAAAATGGGGTTCGCAAAAGGACAACGTAAAAGATTTGTGTTTTCACATAATAGCCCCCCCTCGCCTACGAAATTATAGCCTATGGTATGTTTACCATTATTAGGGGGGGGGGGGGGGGGGGCTATATGCTATACGACGACCGGAGGATCTATAATGGGAAGGACCATTCGCTTCATTATTTAGTTATTCATAACGAAAAGATCGAATTCCACACTGCGCATTGCTTCTTACTACGATTATAACTATCGGATTATAACTGCTGTAATTCTAATGGCACGCAATAGCCTTCATATATGTGGCGCTATCTCAACTTTAAGCAAATTTTTTCTGCCTCCATTAGCCACCTGTTTCAATTATTTGTTCAGTCTGTACTTGGAAAATTTCACAAGGTCAGTGTTGGAAAACAATTTTTTTCAGTCAAAACTAAAATTCAAACATGCTACAAAACCAGGAAGCGAATGAATAAAAACTCACGTGCTAAATTTTTCATGCCTGTTTTTCTTCGAGACATTATTGATCAACTTAGAAAAGCAAATTTCAAGGAAAACAATTTTATACCAAGTTGAAGGCGGGACAAGTTTAACAGCAGGTTGTTAAAAGAATCGGGGGTCTTTCCCATTATAGCCCCCCATGAAATTATAGCCCCCCCATTATGGTATAATTATCATGATTGCGGGGGGGGGGGGGGGCGCTATAGGTTATCTGATCACTAAGCTGGGGGGGGGGCTATAATGGGAAAGACCCAGAATCGGGTTTTTTCCGTTTGTGCCCCCCCCCCCCCCCCCCCGCTTAGTGGGTGCATGTTACTTGCAACCCCAGATGCAGGTGCCATATTTTTTCATAGTGATTTACCATGTAATGACACGTGCTATGTAACCTGAGGGGAGCATAACGTACTGGGTGGGGGTGGGGGGGGGAGGAGCATAACGTACTGGGTGGGGGGGGGGGGGGCAAACGGAAAAGATCCAAAGAACCGAACACATCTTTTCCGTTATTGACCCTCTATAAATACTCTAAAAATAGGGGAGGGTTGAACAGAATAGATTCTCAATTCATTAGGGAATAATCTAAAGCGTGCATGAGCTTGAAGGCGGCAATTAATATATGCACTCAATAAGATGAGAGGGGGGGGGGGGTCACAAACGGGAAAAATGATCCGACCAATTTTATGAGTTTTGACAGGCAGCCGGTAGATTATCAATTATTGGACGTGTCTCGCGAAATTGAACTCTTTTTTAATATTGATGGTTACATCAAATAACTTTTATTTCGATTCAGTTTACATCATATTACAGCCAATCAACGATGCCTGTACCACAGACCCGAGCGAAATAGAGACGGTTCGCAATTTGATTTTCATTCGATTTTGGGAAAACTTTTTATCTTCAATTAGGCACAGCTTCCTCTACTAGCGAGTAAGTAAATGTCACACTTTTTATTGTTAAAAAAACGGTTATTTCCCATTATACGCCACCCCAGTAAATTATAGCCCTACCTCACCCTATATCGTATCTTTAGGGTAGTTGGGCTATACGAAATGAGGATCTTTTATCCGTTTGTGCCCCCCCCCAGTACGTTAAGCGGGTCTTACCCCATTATAGCCACTCCCACCCAGCTTAGTGGTCAGATAACCTATACCCCCCCCCCCCCCCCCCCCCCAATCAAGGTAAATATACCATCATATGGGGGCTATAATTTCATGGGGGCTATAATGGGAAAAACCCCGTTGCACCCCCCCCCCTGTTTCGGAGCACGTACCATTACATAGTAAATAATTATGTAAAAATATGGCACATGCGTCTGGGGGGGGGGGGGTGCAATTAATATGCAACTAAGCTGGGGTGTACGCGCAAATAGAAAAGATCCTGTTATGACCAATATGCGCCGGGGATTATATTGAGAAGGACCACGAATTAATACCGCTGAGAAAGAAAACATAATGAAAAAATGGGAACTTTTCTGCCTTTGCCTCTCCCACCCCCTACACAGCTTAGTAGGTGCATATTATTTGGTAAATATGTGCCCCTCGGTGCAAACAGACTAGGGGCACAAACGGAAAAGATCCGAAAACACAGCATGTTTAGAGCTTTTAGTCTTTCTCATTGAAGCCCCGCTAGAAATTTTAGCCCTCCATTATGGTAAACATCATGATTGGGGGGTGTATGCTATCTGACTACTCAGCTGGGGGGGGGGGGGGGGCTACTATAATGGGAAAGTCTCAAAAATTTTTTTGTCAACAATGGGATAATTTCCGTTTGTGTCCCCATTACGTAGTTCGCCCCCAGTTACAGAGCACGTGCCATTTCTTGTGACATTGTCGGGGGATGCATAACGTACTGGGGGACACAAACGGAAAAAATCTGATTTGAATCTATCGCAACTGAACACGGGGACTTGTTGACTAAAAAAAACACTCGTTATTATATTCGGCTTAGCGCGATATTTATGTTTTTGTTCACATCCTATCTTAAAATGTGGGGAAGTTTAGTTAAAGAATTACACTGAACGGCAAAGTAAGCGACCCATATTTTCACCAAAAAAAGTCAATTTTTGAGGCAAATTTACTCAAACTTAAATTCAAATTTCGAAAACAGTTTTTGCAACATTGATGCTCTACGCTAGTCCTCTCTCGCGTACCCATGAAATTCAGATAAAACACAAAATTTATTTACCAAAAATCCCAATGTAAAGTTGATGCGCTTCATCACGTTTTGGATTTATTCTGTTTCGCCCCCCCCCCCCCCAGCTTAGTGAGTATAAATCTTTTATGACTCCCAAGCGCTCGTGCTATTTTTTTACATAGTAACGTGCTATATAACAACATATAATTTGTAACTGGGGGTCATAAAAACACTGAGGGGATGAAACTGAATAGACCCACGTTTCATAGTAAACGTTTCATAGTAAACATAGCAAACTTAACAATAGTTGAACAAACCTGAAAGTATATCACATTGGAATTTTTGGGAAGTGAACGATGTGTTTCATCTGAATTTCATAGGTAGGCAAGAAGACTAATGTATGGGAGAAATGGTATGAAATTATTTTCAAAATGTGATTATAAGTTCGAGTAATATTACTTAAAAAACTAAGATTTTACTTCGTAAAACTTCAGGGTGCTAACTAACTTTTGCCGTTCAGTATAGCAAGAAAATGCGAAAATTTTTCTGGTAGAAATTTTTTTGCAACATTTGTTATTGATTTTTTGGTATTTCGCTTCTATTTAGTGGGAATAGAATTACTATTTATTTTGGTGTGTTGATAATTAGCTAAAAAATATCAAAACTAGCTAAGTTAAAAGATCTAATTGTTGAGACAATGCTTAGAAGCTAGCATAGCTAGGAAAATAAATTGAAATCAAAACAGATCGACAGGAAAAATGGGAACAATTGGAAACTTAAATTATTCCATTAGCGTATTGGCCAATCAAATTTAAGCGCTCACTTAAAAAACCGTGTCGTCACATTTCGCTCGGTTTTGGTCGATTCATATCAAGTCTCACGGGCCACTAAAGCATGGCCATGGCCATGGCTCGCTAGGCATGGACAAAAGCGTTTAATTTTTGAGAGCTCACAAAAATGCTTTATTTCAGCTAATAAGAATAGAGGATAAATATTGATCAATTGTCCTCGGTTTTAAGCACCTATGGGTGATTTTTGGACCATCCGGAAAATAAACCACATCTTCCCGCAAGAGTGCGACACGAGCAAGAATAGAGACGCCAGATACAGTTTCCTTAGCCATTTATCATAGCTAGAAGCAAAAAATGCTAGTGAAATACTTGAAATGTATAACAGGTATAAACTGTCGTTCTTTCCAGCCTGGCGAATTTTTTATCCTATCAGCAAGATGAAATGAAGTCAAAGTTTAACTCTTTTGAGTGCGGTGCCTAAATTGGTTAATAAACTTGGCTGATTTGGCTACGAAATTTAGCATTGACTATTAATTGCCTGAAAAGTGATAACTTGACGCTATGAAAAGACACCAGAAAAAGTTAACTTTGTCTAGCAGAAATTGAGTAGATCTGGGACAATAGTCGATAACAATTATTGGACCGCGTTACTTTTTGGAAATGCTATACTGCAGAAAAAAGACTATTACCATTAAAAACAGCCCTTTTTAAATTTATTGGCCCCACAGCATAGTGGGTGCAAATTATTTATAAATCTCAAGCACACGTGCCATATTTTCAAATAATAATTTACTATGTAATGGCACGTGTCCGTATCTGAAGGCGCATAACGTAGTGTGGCGCCCGAACGGAAAAGATCCATTTTTTCAGGATAATTGTGGTCGTTAACATTGGCTCTCACATTAAAATGAAATAGGCAAATTGCAAAAAAGCAGATATGGTTTTTGAGTTCAATTTTTTTTAAAATCCACCTGGGTGACGAGAGAAATGAAGCTAAGAGTAGATACATAAAAAGGTTTGCATGCTGGAGAAAAGGCGTGGCAGTTTGGTAGTAGCGTTTCCGGAAGTTTCATTATAAGTTTCCTTTGCCGTACAAACCGTTTCCATTAATGAGATTGAATTTATCGTCAATTTTTTGCCATTTGCCAAATAATTCAAAAGAAAAAAGTAGTTTTCAGTTTGGATAGAAAATGAATCATAAAAAATTGTGGGCATTCAGCAGGCTAAAAAATTTCAAAACCTTACCACAAAATAGAGACTTAATTGTAAAAAAACTGTTATATAGTTATTTCATTAAAAAATAGGGTTCTTTTCTGTTTTGCCTCCCCCATAGCTTTGGGTTTATATTTCTTACACTTCCAGGCTTGCGTGCTATTTTTACACAGTAACGTGCTCTATAGCAACATATAATTTGTGCATGTCGAGGCAAAAGACAGTGGGAACAAAGCAGAATAGATCCAAAGTGATTTAAACATACAGAAAGTGAAATATTGTTTCAAAAAACGCATTTTAGAGAAAAATAAACGCAAGCGACAAATTAAATCAACAAGTAGCACTTGTTTGAAAAATTTTCCGACGTGTCACGCTGAGATTTGTTCAACAAACGGGTTTTTTAATCATGAATAACATTAAAAACAACAAAACACATAAATTCAGCATAAAGCCCTGGTTTCGAATTTGATTTCTACCAAATTTTGGGTTGTGGTTTTGATATAAAATGTATAGTAGTCTCACAAAACAGTGCTCATGGATCTTAGTAAGGGGTTTAGGGGCATTATTAGAGGTTGCTTGGGGGAATGGTATTTGACTTAAATGGGATAATTTTTTATTAAATTGGTATTTCCTGAAAAATAGGTTAATTGCTTTACTGATAAATGGTCTACGTAATTGAAATTTCCATGGAGAAAATTAGGAAGATGACACCATAAACAGAAAGAGAGAGAGAGAGAGAGAGAGAGAGAGAGAGAGAGAGAACGCTCGAGTGAGGCAGTTGGCTTTAAGCGAACAAATTTTGTTGTTCGTTAACTATTTCTGAGAGAGTTTAGTTGTAGTGATTAATAGCCGCCGTCAGCCTCTAAGCCTTTATTATTTAGTCGCTCTCCTTTTAAATTACGATTGGAAAAATAGCATTGATTTTCTTATTTTTAAACAGGAAGAACTATTTGTTCAGAGGCGTTTTGACCTACAGACGAAATAGAGCAAAATTGTCATGTGAAATATTTATTTTTGGGTAAGAGAAGTTTATTGATCTTCCGCTTCACTCAGTGAATGGCTTTTTGATTTGAGAAGCTCTTTTGACAGAATGTTTCTTTATAGATATCCATTTCTTGCCGTTTTTTTCGTCTAATTGGCCCAATTTTTTTTGTAATTTAATTATTCTGTAGAACTAGTTTTTAATAGAAGCTGTATTAATTTGTGATCCTCTGAAATTGATACCACATGTTTTTGAGAGTTTAATATGCGTTTTAAATTTTAAATAAGCAGATATTTCCCATTTTTTATATTTATTTTTGGCCTTTTTCATATAAAATTTCTTCAATTTTGGATCTGAAAGCACATTTTCGTAGAAATCAGTACGAATAGCAATTTAACTCTAATATTTCATGCATTGAGTGCATCTTTATGACGCAATTTAAAAAATTGTACAGACGCTTACCCAATTGTGGCAGTTTTTGGCCAATTTTTTTTAGTATTAATTGTTTTTTGGATTTAATTACTATAAAAAATCTTTTTGTGCACTGTCAGGGATCCTAGTTTACTTTTACAAATAATCAAGTAGTTTTGTGGCAATTATAATTTGAAATTCTGTCCTTTCCTAAAATGTGAGGAAATTTGGTTAAAGAATTATACTGAACAGCAAAGTAAGCAACCCATTTTTTCACGAAGTAAAAATTCAATTTTTGAGGCAAAATTACTTCAACTTAAAATCAAATTTCGAGAACAGTCTTTACGCCATTGATGCTCTCCTCTAGTCCTCTCGCGTACCTGTGAAATTCATTAAAAAAACAAAGTTCATTTACCAGAAATCCCAATGAAAAGTTGATGCGCTTTATTCACATTTGACAGTAAAAAAGAAAATTGTCACAAGATCACGGTTTAATCACATCTTTTCTCTCTATAATGGTTCAGCCAAGGAAAACTTAGCAGTAGTTTAAACAACCTGAATGTATATCACATCTTGTGATAACTTTCTTTTTACTCTGAAACTTGGATGAAGTCCATCAACTGTAGATTTTAATTTCTGGTAAGTGAACGTTGTGTTTTATCTGATTTTCATAGGTAGGCGAGAAAACTAATGTATGGGAGAAATGGTACAAAATTTATTTTCCAAATTTGATTTTAAGTTCGAGTAATAATGGCTAAATAACTGAGTTTTTACGTCGTAAAACTTCAGGGTGCTAACCTTTTTTTTGCCGTTCAGTATAGCAAGATGCTGCTAAAGTTTTTGGGGGTTGGTAGATTTTTTTTTGCAAAGTTGTTTTTAATTTTTTAGTATTTTGTTTCCATTTAGTAAGATTAGAATTACTATTTTTTGGTGTATTGACGATCAGCGTATCTTGGATAAGTTAAAAGACCTAACTGTTGAGCAAAAATGCCTAATTTCAGCAAATGATAATAGAGAATAGATTTCGATCTATTGTCTCAGACTTTGAACACTTGTGGATGATTTTTAGACTATCCGAAAAATAAACTCCCTCTGATCGCCCGCAAGATTGTGATGGGAGTACGGATAGAGCGGTCGGATACTGTTTCTTTAGCCATTTTTGTCAAGGAAACACAGAAAATGCTAGTAAAGAAGTTAAAATGTATAGTAGCTATTAACTGTTGTTCTCTCCGGTATGGCGCAAATATTAACCCACCCAGCAGTATGAAATGAAGTTAACGTTTAACTCATTTGAATGCGGTGCATAAATTAGTGAATAAATTTGGCTGATTTGGTTATAAAATTCAGCATTGGCTATTAATTGACTAGGAACTGATGACCTACTACCATAAGACGCTAGAAAATGCCCCCAGAAATATTTTTGTCTCCCAGAAAGTAATTATAATTGGGACAATAGTTGAGAACAATTACTGGAACGCGTTACGTCCTGGAAATGCTATACTGCAGAAAACTGACTATAACCATTAAAAACCCTTATCAAAGTTTTTTTCAGGAAAAGCGTGGTTGTTAACATTGGCTTTCACATTAAAATGAAATTGCCAAATTGCAAAAATTAAATAAGGTTTTTAAGTTTCAATTTTTAAAATCCATCTGGGTGAAAATAAAAATGAAGCTATGAGAAGATACAAATAAAAGTTGCATTGGGTTTTAGATAATATTTTTTTCATCACAGAGCTTGGTGATAGCAGGCTGGAAACATTTCCTGGCAATTTAGTAGTGTTTCGCAAAATGTCATTATGAGTTGCTTACCGTACAAACCGTTTCCATCAATGGGATCGAACTTGCCATCAATTTTTTGAAAACGAGCGACGAGTGTTGAGTTTGTACAGAAAATGGATTGTAAAGATTGTGGGCAATTAGTAGGCCAATAAGTTTTAAAGACTAAGCACAAAATGGAGACAGGAAGTTTTGTGTGAAGAACAACTAATAAACAGATACTTCATTAAAAATTGATATTAACATACGGAATGAGAGAATTTGTTTCAAAAGACGCATTTTAGAGAAAATGACGCTTATTTGACAATTTAGGTTGGGAAGTCTCTCTTGTTTAACAATTTTTTTCTAAAAGTTAAACTAAGATTATTTGTTCAACAAACGGTATTTTTTCATCGTGAAGAATATAAAAAACAGCAAAACACATGAATTCAGCATGAATCTCTAAAGATTAGAACTTTGAATTCTATCACATATTGGGTTGTTGGTGTGATGAAAAGTGTATTTTTGTTTCCCAACGCAGTGCTAATGGAATGTCGTGAACTTAGTAACGAGTTTAAGGACTTTATACATGATATTGATCATAGAGTTGCATATGGAGAATGACATTAGACTTAAATTAATTTTTTCCTTAAATTGGTAATTCTTAAAAGATAGGTTCCATTTTAATTGCTGCACTGATAAGTGGTCAAATTAATTGAGATTTTTATAGAGAGAGTTATGAATCTCTTCCATAAGCGCCAACCCCCCCAGTAAATTAGGCACCCCCCATTAGTATATGTTTTTACATTATGCATGCATTTGAGTTATTACGTATGCATACGTGTGAATAGGCATTTAGAAAATACTAATAGAGCGGAGGTTTGAAAATAGTATTTGTACAGTATTTTTTCCTTTTCAGAAGGGAGCAAAATATTATTTTTTTTGGGGGTGGGGTGCCTAAATTTTGGCTGTATAGGGCTGGGGGCGCTAGTGGAAAAAATCCGAGAGTTAGGAAGATGACACCATAGAGAGAGAGAGAGAGAGAGAGAGAGAGAGAGCGCTTGAGTGTGACGCAGTTGGTTCTAAGTGAGGTAAAACTGTTTTTTTTTCTGAAAGAATTCAGTTGTAGTAATTTAAACTGCAGAATTGATTGATTAGAAATGGCAAACATTAAAACTTTTAGATTTGTCCTGTAAAAAATTACTGAGCTTCCTTGTTCTTTTGGCCATGTTCTTGTATTTGGCCAAGTTTTGATTTGAACTGTCCCCAGCTGCAAGCTGGCACTTCATCAATTTTCACTAGAGTCGTATTGATCATATTGTAATAGGATAACGGCGCGTAATTGCGACAAAAAGAGCTATTTGTGATTCGAATAAATTCTCACGTCATTGATATACATAGTTTTAATCTTAGTTATGAACTTCAGTCAGAACTTTTATGCTGAGAAAATTTATCAAAGTTCTGTCGCCACTTCTAATGAAGTGTTACGTTCGTTTATTAACAATAGAAAATTTAACAAACTAACACCTTAATATTGCTTCAGCAGTTAATATCGGACAACTGAGCTCTACTTATTTCTAATCTATCCAGGATTATAGTCTTTCTGAAGATATTTAGAATCTATTTTTGAGACATTTTTAACACAATCTCTCACTAAACTGCGGCAAGTTATTCAAGTTTTGCAGTAGAAACGTTTAGCTTGCAGACTGCAGCATTCGAAATCCTAATTTCAGTGTTTTTTCTCGTGGCTTCGCGGTTGTGAAGTTCTTTCGAAAGCGACCTTAGCCGTTGAAATTCAAAAGGTTTTGATTGAAAAAACCGTAACACAAAATTTCGATTGAAAAAGCCGTAACAATCAGTTGCATGTTCTATTATAACAAAAAACTTAGATTTTTTTGTCTTCAGATTCAAAATTTCCAATTTTTCTCCGGTTAAGACTTAACGTTCTACTCAACATTGCTCTCTTTTCAATTTTTCCAAAAAATGTTTTTTTTGCAGCTCAAATTTGTATTTATTGAAAAGTTTATGCATTTTCTATCAATTTAGTCAGCTTATTCATCATTTTTGGCTTAAAAGGAACTAGGACATCAAATGGACTCCAGTTTTTACGGATTTTTAATGGATTTAACTGCTTAATTTTCAATTGTTTCATTAATAGCCACAAAGCGATAGTTGTGGCTATTATTGCCCTCCCTTAGTTTTTTTGCGACTTGAAGAGGATTTATGTCAATCTATTTTTTTAAATCGGTGGCTTCTATATTAAAAGATTTGTTTTAGAAGAAGTGAAATGCGGCAAGGATTGTTCAGATCAATCTGCTGAACAGAAGTCAAAAACAGAGAGAGAAATTAGAATAGTTTTCGTTCATGACTTATTCTGAGAGAGAACTTGGTTGTGAAAAAAATATTCACTGCGAGCAAAATTTTTGGAATACGCGCGGTTCTTTCAGAGAAGTTTTTTAGTTATAGCCTAATTATCTCAGATAAAGTTATTTTTCTGGATTATCTAAACTGGTATTAGTTAGTTGGGAAGCCTTTTTGACCATCCGGCAATAATAATTATTTTTTAGGCGCAGTTTTCAGCTATTTTGCCATTTTCATGTGTTGGACGCTTTTTATAGCAGTTTTTGTGATTTTATCCCATTTTCACAGCATCGAGGGAGTTCTAGTTAAACATAGATACTCTAGAAGTTTAGGTGGTCTTTCGTTTTTATATATATATATATATATATATATATATATATATATTATATTATATATATATATATATATATATATATACATATATACATATATATAATCGAAAGACCACCTAAACCTCTAGAGTATCTATGTTTAACCAGAACTCCCTCGATGCTGTGAAAATGGGATAAACTCACAAAAACTGCTATGTCGTTTTATCCCATTGTGATTTTATCCCAAGTTTTTGTGATTTTATCCCATTTTCACAGCATCGAGGGAGTTCTGTTTAAGCATAGATACTCTAGAGGTTTAGGTAGTCTTTCGTTTTTATATATATATATATATATATATATATATATATTGATTTTGAGTTGTCTCTTGAAAAATTTTGGTAACTTTAATAAAATGTTTGCACATTTTTGTCGTTTTATAATTTTTAATTTTTCGCTTTATTTTTTGGAAATAGTTTTTCATCACTATTTTAAATAGATTCTTTCTGTAGAACTACTTAGATTTGACAGTTCAAGGTTTTATCTATCGCATTTTTACAAAAGATATATAAATTTTTAATTTCTTCCCAATTTTTCTTGTTTTGCATTTTGATTATTGTTTAGCGTTTCTCTGACTGGAGTTGCGTGGTGCTGTGATTGAGCAGATTAATTTACTGAAGATGTCCCAAAATTACAATCAAGAGGTAGATTTTTAAATTTTTGGAGTTTTGTAACAATTTTTTTTAGTTTTTTTTCTTTCCCTTTCCTAGGGTATCTCTAGAGGTGACATATCTCTTGTTTTTGTATCAAAGGGAGGGCAGTTATTGATTGAAGAGTACTTGTGTTGCGAGTTTTTTTTTTGGCGAGAGGTTGCACAAATTTTATCAATTACTTTTTCAGATTTCATTTTTGGAATTTCTCGTGATGTGTTTCCTGTTGTTTGAAAATGATTCGTAGATTATATTATTGAGCCCATCATTGACGGGGACCTAGAGTCAAGTGAGTGCGTGTAATTCAAATTGAAGTTTATTTGAGAGCAGCTAATAGAAGCAGCAATAAGTTAAACGGATTCTATTCACAAGTTAACATCTCAGAATTTCATAAAAATATTTCTTTGCTCTGTTTCTTTTACTATCTTTTTGAGACTGTAGATCTACAAAGCTATTGCGGATATTTTCTGGTAACCTACCAGCTATGATTTTTATGCCTTACGCCTCTTTCACACTTTATTGGTATTACCATACATATAATTGGCAGTTTTTTAAGTACCAAAAATTCGGAGAATTCTTTTATTCAATTCTTTAATTCTTTTGTTATAAAACAGACTATCAGTTAGTTTTAACAGAGCATTTATACATATAATATATTAACGGCATGTATCGCGCAAACTGTCTTACCAACACGTGTGGCCTCAAAAATAAATAATTCACGCACAGTTTGTGATCTCAAAATAGAACTGTAGCGCGTGGAAAATAAATTGAGCATTGACATATATGGACTAAATTGCGTATAGTATTGACGGCATACACATTATAAAGAATGAAGAATTGGAACAGGAGCTGATTCGAAACAGGTGAGTTTGGCTTGGTTTCAACAATTTTGACGGCTTGGGTGAACTTGATAAAACCCAAAATTGTAACCTCCGTTTATTTAGTACGGAAGATTTGTTTTGTCTAGTGTAAGATGTTGACAAGTTCCGGAGTCAATATTTGCTTCACATTTGTTTCGAGATTTGTTTGGTTTTCCTTAATTTTTAGCATACAAAGAATTTATCAAATTATGAACACTTCAACTTTTTCATAAAACCAAGCCTCAATTTTGTTAGAATATCATTTTTGTCTATGCTGTATATATTATAAGTTTGAAAATGTTACTAACCATAAATTTTCCGCCTGAAATATTTCCTTAAGCACCTTTTCAGCTTATACAGGGATAACTTGTCCAATTTTATAGATTTTTAGTGTATTAGCGTTGCTTTTAATTGCTCTCAAACGAAGTTTGTAGCAACTATACTAGTCTTGTTGGTCTTGTTTATGCGAATTTTCGCTTGACCAATTTTTCTGACCCATTTGACTTTTTGTCCTGAAAAACATGATAAACAGGTTGTGCCTTGCGGGCATTAAGTTCTCTTAGCGCCTTTCAGCTCACTAGTCTCCAAGTATGCGATTCCCAAACGGTTTTATGAAACTTATGCTTATGGACTGAAGGGTGGTTCTTAGAAGTTTACACCCCTCAAACCCCCCCCCCACACACACACACACACACAAACACACATCAGCCCACTGAAGCAGATTACAAAAAAAAATGTTTGAAAAGGTTTCCGGAGAAAACTTTTTTCTGACATACGTCCATGGGTATACAGTTTCTGTTGTTTTTTTTCTATTATTTTTTTGCAAATACTTTCAAAATTAATACATATGTTCTCGTGGTGTAGAGATGATACTGTTCAAACCAATTAAAGAAAAAGAGATTATCTTTTTTTTTGCTCTTGAACTAAGATTGAAGAAATTATGGTAAAAACTGCCTGATGGCTTTCGAGTTTTTGTTCTAGCACATTATTTGACTTCATGAGTGAACCTTTCACGCTCTAGTACTTACTTTTTGAGTGATCCACATTGCTCCTATTGTGGAATAACGGGGGTTGCTAAAAGAAACGCGAGAAGTAAATAAAGTCATTGTGGCTTAGTGGTTAGGTTGATTGACTGATATTCTGGAAGTAACGGTTTGAAAGCGCGTGGGGTCAATTTTCTCACCCTTAAAACGCTTCAAAAATACGCTCTCTTAATTTGAATTGCCCCGCCTTTTGATCGAGAGCAATTCAACCGATGTTAGTAGTTTCATATTAGTTCTTTTGTTTTGTTGTAACTTAGTTTTTATCGAATATGAATCCCATTGATGGGTTAGGAAGGCCACAGCTGACCTACATAAAATCTTGGTGAAAGGCTCAAGGTTGTATTCTTGTCTTTTTTGAAGTCTGGTTGCCAATGTTGATTAATTTAAGGACAGTTGGTCCCCAAATAAACTTTAAGAGCATTGGTTGTCAATAATTTATTTCTTTCAGCTTCAACAACGTTTTCGCAAATTTTCTCTTTTGCGTTCTGTTTGTTCTCTGTTTAACAACACTTTTAAGCTAAAAGAAATTTCAGCATATTTATTCAGGTGTCAGTGAACTTATCCGACAAGCCTGTGTTTTCGATTGGCCTGTTTCTAGTTTCGCTTGTTTTTATGGTACTTTTTCTAAGATAGACACCAATTCTCATCAATGAAGGACTAGTGAGCATTTGCATAAGCCGCCAATGAACTTCGATATTGATCAACGTCTGTAACTGAAAATTTTAATTGCATTAAACTTACTTTATTCCCAGTTTATCTTTTGATACTTTTAGTTTTGCTTGTTGGTTTTGATTTGTCTTAAAAATTAGTCTCAATAATGCTGATACAAACAACTTCTAATACAAACAAAAAAATTCTAATACAAACAAAAAAATTTGCGCTGTGGTTTTGTTTTTTTGGAATGTTTTGAAATTGATTTTGGTTTTTATGAAAAGCAATGCTGTTTTGAATTTTGATTTTCAATAACAACACGTCTCAATCGATTTCTAATGCTGTCTTGGAACATAGTGATTTCATTTCGTAGTGAAAACCATTAATTTTCACAAACGTTATTAGTTTCGCGAATGCTTTTTTATGACACTTTTTTAGACTAGTTAAATTTTAGCCTAATCGTTCAACCTAAGCCTAATTATTTCTTGTTAAGCTTAACATCATTATATTTCAAAAATATTATTTTGTTCTTCGTCCAGAAAATCATTTTGTACTCTTTCGTGTAGGTTTTTGCCTCCTACGTTTTTCAGACTATCTGACGTTACAGCAACAATGTTGAAAGTTGGGTTATAATCTACTTTATCTCTTTTTTTTTTCAATTGGGGATCTGCTAACTTCCTAAATAGTTGTTTTCCTCAATCTTAGTTTGACCATTGGACCAAGCGTCAAGATGACGAAAACCATTTTTTGAGGAAATCTAACTCTGTTGCTGTTTTTGTGTTCATGACTTAATTTGATGCGACAAGCTTCTTTTCATTCTTACGAACTGCCTGATATAGTTTTTGAGGGCACTTTACTTTATCCTTACCGCTCAATTCTAATTGTGATTGGAAAATCTAAACAACTTATATAAGTGCTAATTGGATAATCATTTATGGTTCTTTAAAAGGAACCTTATTGTATGAAGTTTAGCGGTTAAATTCAGAATCTCATTTTTGGTTAGAAAAAAATTAGTTGCATAGTTGACCAATTCGTTGCTTTTTTTTGCTGGAGAAATATACTTATCTGTTGAGTTTTTATTCGTTCTAATGAAAGAACGACCAGACTAGTATTGACCTCGCATGATCTACCCCCTTATTATTTTCACTCTTCGTATCTGCTTGACTTGGTAGATATTTTTTACCCAGAATATGAATGAGCGGTGTTGAAACATTATGCGCAAACGCACTTTACCGAGCCTCCCTGTTTTAACTTGCATATATTTACTTGCACATATGTTGGCCTTTTGCACGTGGGCAATGCAATTGGAATCAGTTTAGTTACCGTAAAAGGTGTCTTCAAAAGAATTTCTGGCTGGTAAATTTCTGGCTGGACCCGACATAAAATGAATTTTTTGAATGTCACTTTAAAAAACTGGATCTTTTCCGTTTGAGGCTCCCCACCCCCAGTTTAGTGGGTGCATATTATTCGCACCCCCCCCCCCCCCCGGACGCACGTCCCATATTTTTACATAATAATGGGGGTGGGGCACAAACGGAAAACGGAAAAGATCCAAAAAAATCATTGGTGACATGCGATAGCATGCGTTGAGCTATCATTAATTTTATAACTATGTTGGTAGTTTTTAAACTGTGGAGTTTTTTAAGTAATAATTTAAAAGCTTTTCAATCAGTTCTGAGATATTTCCTCTCTTAAGAATGAATCAGCCAGCAGTCAAAAAAGAAGTTAAGTCAATAATTTGCTAAGAATTATTCAAATTCTGAAAAAAATTAATTTCGGAGACAAAAAACGTAATTTGACTCGAATTTTTCTATTGTAAGTTGATAAACCTCAATTTTGTCAAAAAATAGTACATGACAGTTGTAGATGCAATTTCATGTTAGAGTTTAATCGTAATCAAAGTTGACATAT
>NW_027451485.1:0-5000 GCF_964194025.1 Convolutriloba macropyga
CGGCTTCGTGCTCAGCACTAGGGGCGCATGCCCTCCTGCTTGTCTTCCCGGGATCTTTTCGAGCTACTTTTTTATGTAGAAAAATCACGCGCACTTCCGTATTAAGCCAAGGGCCGAAGATATATAGACCCAATCATATTTCGCCATAAAATTAAAACACGCACGTACACATATTAAAATGCGGAAAGTCTAAAGTGCCACAAGTTAAAACGCCAGAAGTTCCTACTTAGCCATAAGTTGACTTCAGTTAACTTTCGTCACGTTAAAACGTGCGCGCTTCGTGTTTTAAGCATGCTTAAGTGACTCTGAAGAATTCACTTCGAATTTCTGACTTAATATCGCTTAAGTTCTCAGTGAGTTCAAACAGAGTCACGTAACCATTACTTTATACCAGCCAGACTTAAATGTTTTTACTAAAATGTCGTGAAAATGATGAAAAACGCAATAGAATTCATTACTTTTTCAACTTTCCGCATTATTTTTTCCAACATCAATTTTCGCAATTACAATTGATTTTACGACTTGATAAGCCGATTGGCTAGACAACACATTAACCTTTATTGTATTAAATTTGGGATCTTTTCCGTTTGTGGATGCATAACAAACGGAATGCCCCCCCCCCCCAGTTTAGTGGATGCATAATATCTGCACCCCACAGACGCACTTGCCATCTTTTTACTATGTAATGGTACGTGCCTATTAACTGGGTGGAGCATAAAGTATTGGCGGATGAGGGGAGGGGGGCACAAACGGAAAAATCCTAACTGCGATTTGAAGTCTCTTATAGGTTGCCACTTTCCATGGGAGAGGATTCAACTCTGTGAAAGAAATAGGAAAATTGAAATATGACTGCTTTGAAAGAGCTGAAATGATATAAGATGATTACCTAATTCTTTACAACACATTTTTTGACGTTTGGAATAGTCAGCAACATTTCAGAACGTGTGTTCAAAAATTCAAGATTTTTAGCCAATTTTTGGAGCATATTTAAACATTTTCTACACAAAAATTGCATTTCCTAATTCAAAAATTCGTAACACGTATTTGCTGAAAAAACTTGAACTTCGACAAAATATGAAGGATTATGATTTTCAGAATCGTCCGCTTTTTTTCTGCTCCCTCTGACCAATTTCTCATATTTTTTCGGGCGTTTCATTTTTATTGAGCGTCAACATTCATGAGAAAAAGAATTGATATCTAAACATTTCCCACAAAAAAATTTCATTTTCTAATTCAAAAATTTGCAACACACATTCGCAGAATAATCTTCAACTTCGACAAAATTTGAATCATTATATTTTTCAGAATCGTCTGCGTTTTTTTCAGTGCCCTCTGATAAATTTCTCATATTTTTGGGCCGTTTCATCTTTTTGAGCGTCAAGTTTAATGAGAGCAAGAATAGATGATTAAACTCGACAGCTCAATGTTCAAGAAGGTAATTACCAAAAATGTTCTTAAAGCTTAGTGTTACTAACAACTGATCTGCTTTATCATTAGGAAAATATTATAACAGAAATGCAGTGGAAATATCGAATTTCAATAAAATCAGCTAAGAAATGAAAAGAAACTGTCTAAATTATGTGCTAAAATTGGAAAAAATTCTGGTGAAATTTGAGCAAAAGCTGTAAACAAAATGTGAAAGATAATCTCAATTTGCAACGATTGCGCCTCATTTTTTTTTAAAAAAAATGCTCCGGATATGGAGAAAGGAGCCGAAATTTCCCATAAATTGCGCTGAAAGACCATTGACATGAGATACGTTTTTTATTGTCCCCAGCAAGAAATTGAAGCTCTCCCGTTATGGTTTGCTAACCATCAATTGGGGCTATAAGTTATATTACAACTAAGCAGGGCGTGCGATTGAGCTATATTGCAGAAGAACCATATTAATGATCAGCTTGTTTTCGTGACGTTCTTTTACACCTTAACATAATCAGGCCTTTTTGTACTACACCATAGCTGCTTCGATACTTAATCAAGAGAAAGTGAATATTTTAAAAGATTTTCCTACAATTTTTGTAGATAAGAATTAAATTTTTAAGACCATCGGACGCAATGGAAACAGATGACAAATATATAAGATCGTAGAGCTAGAAATTAAAATGCCATATAGTTCTGAGCCATATACGTGGCCAGAGTTTTGAACTCCAGCAACCTTTGTTACTCTAAACTGCGTGTTTTATATTATCTCTAATTGGTTAACATTATTTACGGAGAAAAACAATAGTTTGAAGAAAAAGTAGTTGAATTATCAAATCTTTTTTTTTTTTAAAAAAAAAACAAAATTAGGATCAAAATTACTAAATTTTGACATTTCATTTGGAGTAGTGTATTTTGATCAGCGTTTATAGGCAGTAAATTTTGTTCAAAGGTTCCCAGGTTTAGACCTTGACGTATCAAGAGAATTTATAAATCTACCCTGGAGTGGGGGGGGGTGATGATTACTGTAAGGACACTATCCAGTACCCGGTTAAAGTCTGGGAAAATCTTCATGGACAGTCTGAGTCGATCATGTATTCTTTCCATAGGTCAACTGGGAAAGTCTCTAAACCTGGGAAAGATTCATTACAAATTTAATAACAAAATAAATCATTGAGAGCACCGGTTCATCAAGTTTAGTAGTACGATAGGAGTCAAGTAAAATCACACGGTCATAGAGATTTAGAGGTTTTTGCCCATTATTGTTTATCTCTTTCAACTCCAGCACTGATGCATTTAAGCGGCGTTGAGTCATCTTCTGGTCAGTAATTTAATCGTTATAGAAACTAACAACACAAACAATTGTTGCTACAATAGTCATTAAAGTTGTCCCAACCGAAAGCCTGCATTGCTCGTTATTAACAAAGCACTTCTCAAAAGATTGGGAGAACTTCGAGCATTTGTCAGTGTTCGATATCTTTCGACCTTTCTTGTCCAAACAGTCTTTTTTCCTGGCATCTCTCAGATTTTCAACACAACAATTGTACATTTCTTCTTCCTCCGAACCCAAGAGATAGTCCAAAAACAAGTAAACAAGACGCGCGTCCACTTTTGCAAACCTGCTAAAATTAGCACGAATAATTCAAATGCCTCACTTAATCCATTCATTACTCGAGCACAAGTAAAAAATTACAATTCCGAATTCATTTCTAACTTTAATTGCAGTGCAAATTAATTGATTCAAAACACTACTGCATCCGCATCGCAAATCCAGTCAAATAATTTTAATTGTAATTTAGCAGCAAAAGCAGAAAATAAAGTAAACCACATAATAATGTCTGCAAAAGAAGTGCCTCAATATAACCCCCAACTCCTACTAATGCTCCCAAAGTAACTTTCCGCACTCAATCAACCCCAATAGCGACAACTAGCACGAGCCCTAACATTCATACTCCAATTTCATCATCACCCGAAATTCAAAATATTGAATTGTCCAAAGAGGAAATCTTTGAAAGTAATTTAAATCAACTCTTTACAAAACAATTCCTAGCGGTTGTAACAAGTAAGGACGCAGTATTAAAGGAAATTAGAAATTGTGTCCTCCAAGACGACGAGAACCGCTGTAAAGAAGTCAACCCTTACATACATTCGTTTTGGAAGGACCTTCACGTGAGGTCCGGTTGCTTGTGTGTTGACGAGCGCGTCGCCATACCCAATTCGATAAAGGAAGCGTTACTGGAATCCATTCACATGACCCACCCTGGTAGTTGAGGCATGATTTCACTATCTCAGTATGCATGGTGGCCATATATGCATAGAGAGATTCTAGCCAAAGCATCAGATTGCGTTCCGTGTACAGACATTGATAAGAATTTAAAATCTGTTATACCAAAATCTAAATGGTATCCGCATAAGGCTTGTCAGGAACCAAATGAAGAAATTCAAATTGACTTTGGGGGTCCGATAACAAATGACAAAGATAAAGATATTTACTTTTTGGCATGCATTGATCGTTATTCAAAGTATCCGACAGCTCGAATTTTTGAACATGCAAATGGGACAAATGTGGTAAAATTTCTCCGCGATTACGCTTATACTCATGGAATTCCGCGAACAATCCGTTTAGATCAAGCCACTTGTTTGGTAGGTAAACAAGTTACAAACTACTGTAATGAAAACAATATTAACATTCTCGACGCGCCGGTCGGAGATCATAGAGCAATTGGATTAGTGGAGCGATTGATACAGACAATTAAACGGCAGTTATCCTGTATGAAAACTGAAAATAAAGATTCATTTTCAACATCTAAAGCAATTAAACAAATAATTTCTGACTTACGAGTAACAAGACAGAAAACAACACAGATAACTCCGTTTGAAGCTCATTTTGGTCGTCTGGTGAATACTCCTTTGCGCAATATTAGCACATGTCCATCAAGTTTAAACTTAACATATGAAAGAACTATTATTCACCTCGATGATGCTGGATGGGTCAATCCTGAGAGAAGCGATCTGGAAATTGAGACAGCGATGAACAAGGCACAACAAGATGCAGGCTTCCGCTATCGTTACTCCGACAATAAGGAATCGCGGTTCATAATACACCCCAAACTCACGAACCCCATTCCGAGTACGGAAAAGTCATTAAATGTGAAGCTAGCGCAAAAACTACCAAACAAAAAGAGGGCGAAAAGACAGCTCGCTGGGCTATACGAAGTTTTAAAACCCGGATCATTCGTCACTAAATCCTCCCCCACAACAAAAATAATTAATGAATGGGGGCGATCACCAGTTAAAGTCAGAGATAGTGATTTGGCAAAGTTTGGCACCAAAGCTGAAAGATCCACTAATCTATGGGCATACGCACAAAGGCGTCCTGCGCCCTATGAGCAAACAACAGAAATAAAGATTGCCAAACACAGCAACGACATTAAAAAGCAAAAGCGAGGGGAAATCAAAATTCGACACCGACATCGAGACACTACTTCAGTTGTTTCCTCTGTCAACTCAAACGTTTCTCGAGCCCTCACCGTACGCAAACCTACAAAAACCGCAGCCCAAACGACGTCAAAATGCAGCTT
>NW_027451485.1:10000-20267 GCF_964194025.1 Convolutriloba macropyga
GATCATATTTTTGTTACTTTTACCACTTTTAGTATATAAACACTGGCAATAAAAGAGTGTGGTAAACTCGTAGTCTAATATCGGCAGGGCTCGTTTAAATTATGCAACTTTGTAACAAAAGTTGATTAGAAAATTAATTAGCACAGGTTGTAACCGCCCTCTCGAAGTTATTCAACAACTTTACTTCGCCTCTAACTTGATTACTTCACGATGGCTATAACAACCGCGTAATAATATTCATTAAAATACTGATACGTGAAAGAGCGAAATTCTATTATTATACACTTAGTATAGCGCAGTTAACTGTAATGGATAATCTTACCGCCTTTTTCGAGGATATGATGGTAACTTTGCTCCGTTCTTATCGAAAATAATGAACCGGGTGAAAGGGAATATTAGCAATGGTGGATGTTGTCTCTGTGTCAAAGATCAGGTTTGTTCTTAGGACAGAGAGCTATGTCATGAATCAAGCAAAAACTCGCAGGTGTGAATTGTGTACCTTATAGTAATGCTCTTGATACTCGTTATTTAAACGTCCAGTCGAACTTCAGCCACATTAAAGCACTCATGTGCACATTTTAAAATACCGAAAGTTTGCAGTGCCAGAAGTCAAAATGCCAGAAGTTGCTACTTAGCCAGAAGTTGACTTCCGTTGACTTTCGTCATTTTAAAACGTGCGCGTTTTGTGTTTTAAGCATGGTTAAGTGACTCTGCAGAAGTCACTTCGAAATTCTGACTTAATATCTCTAAGCGCTTCGCGGTTCTCGATAATCGCCAGAAGTTCTCATTGACTTCAAACAGAATCAAGTAACCATTTCTTAAAACCAGCCAGACTTAAATATTTTTTTACTAAAATGTGAAAAAGACGGAAACCGCAATAGATTTGATTACTTTTTCATCTTTCCGCATTATATTTCCAACATCAATTTTCGCAATTAAATTTGATTTTACGACTTGATAAGCCGATTGGCTAGACAATACATTAACCTATATTAAATGCGGGATCTTTTCCGTATGCCCCCACCCGACACTTTAGTGGGTGCATATTATTTGTACCCCAGAGACGCACATGCCATATTTTTTACCATGTAATGATACGTGCCTATTAACTGGGAGGAGCATAAAATATTGGCGGGGGGGGCACAACCGGAAAAATTCTAACTGTGATTTGGAGTCTCTTATAGGTTGTCACTTTCCATGGGAGAGGTCTCAACTCTGTGAAAAAAATGAAGAAAATTGAAATACGACTGCTGTGAAAGAGCTGAAATGATATGTGATGTAAGATGATTACCCTAATTTTCTGCAACACATTTTTCGACGTTTGGAATACTCGACAACATTTCAGAACGTGTGTTTAAAAATTCAAGATTTTTTAAACATATTTTGGGTCATACTTAAACATATCCTACACAAAATTTCCATTTCCTAATTCAATAAATCGTATTACACATTTGTAGAAAAACCTTGAACTTCAAACAAAAATTGAATGATCATTATTTTCAGAATCGTCCGATTTTTTTTAAGCTCCCTCTGATTAATTTCTCATATTTTTTACCGTTTCATCTTTTTGAGCGTCAACTTTAATGAGAGAAAAAATAGATGATTAAACTCGGCAGCTCAACGTCCCAGAAGGTATATACCAAAAAACTTGCCAGAAGTTAATCGCCAGAGGTTCTCATTGACTTCAAACAGAATCAAGTAACCATTTCTTAAAACCAGCCAGACTTAAATATTTTTTCACTAAAATGTGAAAAAGATGGAAACCGCAGTAGATTTGATTACTTTTTCATCTTTCCGCATTATATTTCCAACATCAATTTTCGCAATTACATTTGATTTTACGACTTGATAAGCCGATTGGCTAGACAATACATTAACCTATATTAAATGCGGGATCTTTTCCGTATGCCCCCACCCGACACTTTAGTGGGTGCATATTATTTGTACCCCAGAGACGCACATGCCATATTTTTTACCATGTAATGATACGTGCCTATTAACTGGGTGGAGCATAAAATATTGGCGGGGGGGGGGCACAACCGGAAAAATTCTAACTGTGATTTGGAGTCTCTTATAGGTTGTCACTTTCCATGGGAGAGGTCTCAACTCTGTGAAAAAAATGAAGAAAATTGAAATACGACTGCTGTGAAAGAGCTGAAATGATATGTGATGTAAGATGATTACCCTAATTTTCTGCAACACATTTTTCGACGTTTGGAATACTCGACAACATTTCAGAACGTGTGTTTAAAAATTCAAGATTTTTTAAACATATTTTGGGTCATACTTAAACATATCCTACACAAAATTTCCATTTCCTAATTCAATAAATCGTATTACACATTTGTAGAAAAACCTTGAACTTCGACAAAAATTGAATGATCATTATTTTCAGAATCGTCCGATTTTTTTTAAGCTCCCTCTGATTAATTTCTCATATTTTTTACCGTTTCATCTTTTTGAGCGTCAACTTTAATGAGAGAAAAAGTAGATGATCAAACTCGGCAGCTCAACGTTCCAGAAGGTATATACCAAAAAATTTCTTACAGCTTAGGGTTACTAGCAACTAATTTGGTTTCTTATTAGGAAAATATTATAACAGAAATGCAGTGGAAATATCATATTTCAATACAATCAGCTAAGAAATGAAAAGAAACTGTCTCAATTATGAGCTAAAATTGGAAAAAAATCTAGTGCAATTTGAGCAAAAGCTGTAAAAAAATGTGAAAGATAATCTCAATTTGCGACGATTGCGCCTCATTTTTTGAAAAAATGCTCCGGATATGAAGAAAGGAGCCGAAATGGCCCATAAATTGCGCTGAAAGACCATTGAAATGAGATGCGTTTTTTCATCAAGTCCACAGCAAGAAATTAAAGCTCCCCCGTTATGGTTTGCTAACCATCAATAGGGGGGGGGGCTACAAGTTATATCACAACTAAGCAGGGCGTGTGATTGAGCTATAATGCAAAAGAACCATATTATTGATCTGCTTGTTTTCGTGACGTTCTTTTACACCTCAACATAATCAGGCCATTTTATACTACACCATAGTTGCTTCGATACTTTATCAAGAGAAAGTGAACATTTTAAAAGTTTTTCTTACAATTTTTGTAGATAAGAATTAAATTTTTAAGACCATCGGACGCAATGGAAACAAAGGACTAATATATCAGAGAGCGACAGTTTAACTTGATGCAGATAGTTAGTTGGCAATGCCTACAAAATGAGCTGAAAGAGCTGAAAAATTGTAACACTCTCTTTTAATTGGCTTGTAAGTTCGCAGATCTAGAAGTTAGAATGCCATATGTTCCTAGCCATATACGTAGCCAGAATTTTGAACCCCAGCAACCTTTGTTTCCTACATTATGTGCTTAACTACCATTATCTGTAATTTAAAGGGTCACGGAGAAAAACAATAGTTTTAATGAAAATTAGTTGAATTATCAAATCTTTTTTCAAATAAAATTAGGAGCAAAATTACAAACTTTAATATTTCATTTGGAGTACTGTTTTTTGATCAGCGTTGATAGGCAGTAAACTTTGTTCTCAGGTTGCGAGCTTGACATATGAAAAGAATGTCCAGTACCTGGTTCAAGTCTGGGAAAAACGTTCCATGGACAGTCTGAATGTGTTCTTTCCATAGCCCAGGTTAACCACCTTAGACGAAACTTTGAAAACTTACTAAGAATTATACGCTGCCGTAGAAAACTTGCAAACCTTTTTACGGCACCGTAATAGGCTGTAATAAGTTTTCTACGGCACCGTACTGCATCTAATTGATGTAATTACCAATTTCAAAACTCTACCTTCCTAAAATTGGTTACAAAAACAACGCTTATCTTATAGAAGTCATTTTTTTCAGTTCTTTTTGGCGCTTTTTACATCTATGAAAATTACAAAACTTAGTACAGCGCCAATTAAGGCATTACCAAGTTTTGAAATTTCTCCAAGATGTTGTTTTCAAACATTAGTTTGGTCTGCAAGTACGCCTGACGGTCAAAAACAGTTCGAAATAGCAAAAAACAGTTATGCCCCTTGTAAGGCCGTACCGAACTATGGAGGTCTAATGATGTCTTCTGCAGTTCATGTCATTAATCAACCACAAAAACGTTCAACTCCAGAAATCCATCAAAAGCGTAAAAACTGAGATTTTGTTCCAAAGAAGACCAATGCTTACGTATTATGTCTCCAAAAAATGTTAGCTGTGAACTGAGGTTCGGAAAAACAAATAGTTTGCGGTTTAAGTGAAGTAAATAAAATTTGCACTGTTTTACACATTAAACTGTCAGTCGCACCTGCACACAGCTGATGGTTAGATCCCAAGTTGCAGGCCCACAGTTTATAGTACACTAAAGAAAAGGTCGTTTAATTGTTTGCGGTCGTTTCAGTTAATTGTGCTCAAGTTTCCTTCTGTAAAAATTAATTTATTAAATTTTTGGCGCTTTTGAGAATTCATCAAAGATTTTGGTGCCCTTTCCTCTTGTCTTTATCTATTTCGTGTCAGAAATTGGAGACTATTGAGTTGAGTTTAATTGGATCCTAAAGTAGTGAGAGTATTACATTTAAATTTCACAATTTTTTACGCTTATTTGAAAATTTTATTTAGGTTGTCATTTTATTCTACTGGGTCTTAAAGTTGTTTGTCTGTTTAGTTTGTCTGTTTTGGAGAGAGCTTTTCGAGCCTAGTTTTTATCTAGTGCTCCGCTGAATTTTCCTATGGCTGTAGTTTGTAACTTGGCCGTAGCCGGTCCCCAGCCCGTATGAGAAAGGACGAGGGAAACACACCCAGAACATACTGGAAAAGTCTCAAATGTCGGTTTTTCAACTTGACTAGAGCCTTTTCCGACAATTTTCCAGCTATTATTTTACCTTAAAAACCTCATTAATCTTGGTACGGCCTGACTACGGCACCTTATTAGTCTTGATACGGCATTAGCACGGCACCTTATAAATCATAGTACGGCCGTAGTCCGGTGCCGTAGTAAACTTGACAAGAACTTAGTACGGTTTTAATCTAAGACATATACGGTGCCGACCTTCGGCCGTACCAAGTTTTCCAAGTATGGGTAACCTGGGAGGTCAACTGGGAGAGTCCCTAAACCTGGGAAAGTTCCATTACAAAGTTAATAACAAAATAAATCATTGAGAGCACCGGTTCATCAAGTTTAGTAGTACGATAGGAGTCAAGTAAAATCACACGGTCATAGAGATTTAGGCTTTGCCCATAATTGGTTATCTCTTTCAACTCCAGCACTGATACATTTACGCGGCGTTAAGTCATCTTCTGGTCAGTAATTTAATCGTTATAGAAACTAACAGCATAATTAATTGTTGCTACAATAGCCATTAGAGTTGCCGCAACTGAAAGCCTGCATTGGTAGTTACCAACAAAGCACTTCTCAAAAGATTGAGAGAACTTCGAGCATTTGTCATTGTCTGGTATCTTCCGACCCTTTAAGTCCAAACAGTCTTTTTTCCTGGCATCTCTCAGATTTTCAACACAACAATTGTACATTTCTTCTTCCTCCGAACCCAAGAGATAGTCCAAAAAAGGCCAACACTCGCATACACAAATATAGTCGATTCTCCCATCTGAAATTAAAGAGGAGAGATAATCAACAAAAAATAAACAAAAATTTGCAACTAATTTTAAGGATCACTGTCTCTGACCTTATGTGTATTAAACGGTTGCCTAATTAACTCTTGTTTTAAGATTTTTACACGCGCGTTTGTGGGAAATATAGGTTTGTTTTCAAACAACAAATTCTGAACCATATCCTAAATTGAGTTCAAATTGACCTCTGGTCAAGCTGCACTCGTCCGGAATCTGGGTAACCTTAAGGTCCATTAGTTTTTAAGTCCTTGAGTTCACCTTAGGTTAATTAAACTGTAAGTTAGATTATTCACGATTGGTTATGTCAAAATTGGCATTTCGAAAGGATTCAAACCGGCCTTTCAAACTGATGTTTTATTACAGGCAAAATCAATGTAGTATATCATTTCGTGGATTTCAAATGACTAAATTTAATGAATCAAATTAAAAAACTAACAATTTTCCCAATCGCATTTTCCTCTTTTGATGCGAGAATGACCAATGACAACACTGTCACGATTTCGCTCCGAATAGTCCAGACCAACATTTGAAGATGCATTATCATAGTCACTCCCTAGGCAACATTACAACTATTCTCTTTTGCGCCCCTTTTACGATATGTGTGTTGTTATATATAGCACATTACTATGCAGAAAATGCACGTGAGCCTGGGGCTTAAAAATTATATGACCACTAATCTGGGGGGGGCATGACAGATCCTAGATTTTACGCCCAGGAGTAATAACAACACATAAGTGGGGCATAAAAATACTGGGTACGAGCAAAACAGATTACATCCTCAAAATCGCCAAATTGAAGATTTATTATCAATATATTGTCATATTAAATTAGCATTCGTATAAGTGAAAATATAAAGGTTATCATATACTCAATGCCAAATGTTTTTTTAAAAAAAGAATTTTGGGATCTTTTCCGTTTGTGCCACCAGCTTAGTGGGTGCATATTATTCGAGCCCCCAAACGCAACATTTTAACATAATGATTTACTATGTAATAACCCGTGCTCTGTAACTATGTCATACAAATCATAACTTATTTCCTAGTACGATCCTTGTATGACTACTAAGAAATCATATAGGAACCTACTATGATTACAAGGAATCATACATCTATTTTTCATATCTTTTCGCCATTTACGTTTTAAATTTTTATTCATTAAGGCACCACCTATGTCACTCTCTTTTGTGATCCACCAAAATACCCTACCGTACGATATAATTTGCAAAATTGGGCACTATATAAAAGAGTAAATCCAAAAACGTAACTGTAGTTTTGATATTCTCTTGTTTCCAAGATTGATAATTTCCAAGAAATTTTTTCAACACTGATAGAAATGGAAATTTGTACATTTTTTAGGCTTTGAAAATTTTTGATCCTTGCATGAGTTGTTGGTAATTATATATGATCCTTGTATGACTACCAGGAAATTGTACAACCCATATATGACCTAAAAAAAACTAAGAATCATATATGACCTTGCATAGCTCCTTAGAGTTTTGTATGATGAGCAATCCGGGTAAAAAAAATTTCTCCATTTTAAAACCATTAAACAATTGTCAAGAGAGACTTTCTTAAAAAAATTGCAGCACCTTGTTCAAAAAAAGTTTTAGATCTTTTCTGCAACCCCCACTTATTTGGCATATATCTCTCACGCCCCAGGCGTACATGCTGTTTTTCTACATGGTAATGCGCTATATAACAACATGTTTTTTGTAATTGTGGGGCTTAAAAATTAATGAGGTGGCGAAACAGACTAAATCCCATTATTAGAACTATTGATTACCTAGTTGATATTTCGATTGAAATAAACAGTTAGGGTAATTGCTTATAAAAATTATCCAAAACTTTTTATTCAGACTCTTTGTTTAAACCTAATTATAAATAGTAATATTTCCCTTATATATTATTTGCCAAAAAAATTGGTTATACCAAAATCTCTACCACCACAATTCCCAAATTTCAAAATTACTACATTACATTTTATTGGTGACAGCATGTTCGCAAAAACTGACATTATCTTTACAAATTGAGATTAGCAGTTGAAATTATCAAACGTAAAACTATAAAAATGCACGCGTCATATTGACATATGAATGAGTGCTTGTGTTTTTGTTTATGCGTGTGTTGGTATATAAGAGTCTGTTGACGATGAGAGTTATTTTTTTTGGTAAAAAAATCGAAGAAATGGCTACTTTCGAATAGGACACTGAAAAGACGTAAAAAAATATGTCCAATTCGCTTAAAATCATAGTCCGATTCATGTTATTTCTCTTGATTTTCTGATCAAGTCTATTATAAGAGGAAAAAACTATATACATACATATATATATATATATATATATATATAATATATATATTTATATATATATATATATATATATATATATATATATATAAAGATAATTTGTGTAAAGTTAATTTCCATGGTAAGAAAACTGAATTTGCTTTCATGTCTAATGGAAAATTAAAATTCAAAAAATTAGTGCGTAGGTAGATATTGCAAGTAATAGGGTCGGTCAAATTATTCAAAAAATTTAATTTTTTGAAAAGAAAATTTCGTGCTTGTTTTTCAAACACTCTGCAACTTCTATTTGACTATGCTCTTTTTGGAGATTAGATTATTCAGCCGAATGACATAATTAAAATATATATCCAACATAAATTAGCACCTAATCGTTTCACGAAGAAAAATCTCCATATAGGGAAATTTGAACATTGCGGAAGAATGACAATACGATTGTTCCGTCTTTTAATTGGCTGTTCAAATTAGATGACAATTAGATATTTATGCTCAAGTATTAGATTTCGACTTAGCTTCTTGTTATGGCGACGTTCTTATAACACCACAAAGTTGGTACCGAACAGCAAGAATAGTGACTTTGAGGCATGCAAACATCACCTACGTTAATTGATCAAATTGCGAAATATAGCAGGAAAATTGTTGGAAATTATTCGTCGTTCACCCGCTTGAACTACATGGGAATTGAAACAGAAGAAAGCGATAAAAATTGACAGAACATTTTTTACGTGTCAAAAGTGTTAATTTTGACGTACAGTTTTAGTAAGACTACAACAACTATACTTAATTCAGCTTCTAAACCGAAGGCCATCGAGCTTAATGGCAATGGAGCCAACAATCGTTCTAACAAAATTTGATATCAAAATGCATTATGATTTAGTGAAGGTCCTTATCGGTTTATCCTGTTTTCTTAGTTTTCGCTCTTCCTACCTTGATCGTTTTTACTACATTGAGCACAATTTGATCAAAAAAAAATCATCGACTAATCCCAATTAGATCTAGAGAGAAATATGAGTGGATTTGAAAAACCATTTAGAAAAAAAATGCGAAAATAATACAGTGAAAATCAAAATCAACTTGCTTCATGTTAACAAAAACCAGTAGCGAGAAAGCGAGTTTAAGTTCAAACACAGTTTTCTCAATTTATTTTGAAATTGGAGTAAACAAATTTTATAATTTAGCAAAAGAGCGTGACCAAAAGCATCACTTCAGTTTCACTGCAAAAATGACTGCGCCCGATTACAATTCAAGTTCTTTGAATTTTCAAAAAAGTGCGCCTAAATATTATCCACTGAGAGGCCGACGGCGGCCAATTTTTCCGAATACTATTTTTTTTGAATTAACAAACATAACCCAGGTTCATGTGCCATCTGGAAGTGAGCTCAGATCGTACCGTGCCAGACGAAAGTAACCTCTGATCAGACCATCCCAGACCAAATTGTCCGCTGAGCAGACTGAAGTGTGATCAAAGCACCGTGTTCAGATGAAGTGCGTTAGAAGTTATCTCTAATCAGACCTTGCCAGACGGAACTGACCTTTGATCATACCCAAATCCCCAAATTAGACCGTTGTCTTGACGATTGTGCGACCATGGCCCAGACCAAACCCAGACAATTGTCCAGACGATTGTGCGCTCAAATTAATCCTGATCAGACTGTTGTGCCATCGAAAATGCCTCTGATCAAACTCAACTGCGCTTGCAATAAAAATAAATTTTATGACACTGTCTTTTTCTAGAATTAGATGTAATTTGTGATCAAGTGACGCATATATTTCTCAGTTTGTTTACTTTATGTTATAAGGAACACTGATGGGTTAAAAAATTGTAGGATCTGTTTTATTTCAACCCCCACAAATCAGTGTTAAATGATCTCACTTACAAATTATGCCTTGTTTTTATTTATATAGCACGTTAGTCCATAAAATGTCATAATAAGCAATGGGGCGTAAATGTTACATGCCTATTAATGGGGGGGTTGGGTTCTGACGCATACAAACACATTGAGAGGACTGTTCAATTTGTTGACGCTCTATTTTCGGAGCCCTATGATTGATGTTTGGGCACAAAATTCAACTTAATTTATGGCCTCACAACCAACCTACCGTTTGGGGGTTATTTAAGGGGGGTTTTCACAGATCACACATGGGGTGGGTTTCAGTGAATTGTTGACTGATTAAAGCAAAAATAAATAAACCTGGGTCACACAAAATATTTGAAATTCCACAGGCCGTAAATAAAACGGGAAGAAATTTCTCCATTGGAACTTGAGTGCAAAACAAAAATAAACAACTCCAGAGATTTTTCGGAAATATTGATAGTAATCAACACAAGAGCAATTTTGAATTTTGTTGCC
>NW_027451486.1:0-12299 GCF_964194025.1 Convolutriloba macropyga
TGCCAAGCTTCAGCTACAGAGGGTGGAGGGAGTTGGTGATGAGCTGGTTACAGGAAGGTCAGACAGCCCAACTGCAAGGGGTGAGGGAGTGTCCAGCAGCGAGGGCGGCAGATCAAAGGCCAGGGAGATGAGGAAACTGAGAAAGGGAGAGGGGCGTATATGGATGGACGGATGACAAGAGAATGCTGGCCCGTCACTACTATTGCCAGCTTTGACATAACGATTTATACAGCATGCATCTGTGGGGGAAAGGAGTGCGAACCGTTCCGGATGATTGGTAACATAGCTTGTGGAACTGCCACCTGCCAGGTGCCAGTAGAGCTCCTCAGTTTGCAAGAGCAGCTGAGAACCCCGACAGATTTTGTTACCAAAAGGGGCTGGACTAGTGCCCACCGCCGCCCAATGCAAACTGCACGCGATTGTGTGTTGCGGTGTCGTCTGTGTCGAGCACTTTGTACGCCGCACACAGCTGCTGCACCAGCTGTGGGGCAGAGGAATCAGCTCTGATGGATCTAAGCGACTCGTTCAGCCACGTGCAATTTCTAAAGTGCAGCTCCCCTCAGCAGTGCTCAGCATGTGGCTATGTCAGCATGGAGCCAGACTTTTCCGGCCACACGTTCGTCCCTTCACAGGAGCTGTGGATTCAGCCTCTTGAAGATGCTCATGGGCTGCCAGGCGGCTCCAGAGCATTGCAACAGCATCTCCAGGTGCAGCTTGTGGGTGGGCATCTGGCCGGGAAACTTGGCGTAGGAGACCCAGTTTCATTGTTTGGGCATGGGTGCTTTGCGGTCAACACAGGAGGTGGCAGCGCTGCATGCTCCCTATGTGTCCAAGCCAACACGATCACAGCTGGCCTACCTGCAAGGAGGATTCGCCCGGTCGGTGCCTGTCCGGGTAAGACATTCTGGGGTGGGAACCGGATGGCTGGCATGAATAATGCTCCCACCCGGACTCTAGCGTCCCTGTCAGCGCACTTGAACGAGTCGCTTGGTCTGTCGATTCCCATGGATATCTCAGTGGCGCTGTTGCTTAGCTCTGCCACAATCATGCCCGTCAGTACGACTACAGCAGACAGTGAGGATGGAGCCAGCGGCAACCACACGGTGGCGCAGGGGAGGCTTCACCTCATGCTTGTTGCCAACCAGTGGGGCAGCGGCGGCACAGCCCTTCTGCACGCAGCTGCCAAGGTTCTGTCCCCTTTGGCAGCATCAAGCAGCCCAGATAAAGGGATTGCCAACACGGTGGAGTCAGTGAAGCCCAGGAGTGGCAGTGATTTGCTCCGCGGGGAAGGGCATGTCGTCTCCGCCGGAAGATTGCTCATGGCTAACAAAGGTGTGTCCGTCCCACTGGTCTTTACACATATAGTGCAGTGTCTTCACGATGCTCAACCGCGAAAGTGACAAGCCCATAAACCTGTAAACAGACAGCAGGGGAAGGTGGCAGTGCTCAAGATATCCGGGAGCTCATGGTTAATCTTCACACGCCATTGCATCCATCAACTGCCGGATTCAGCTTGCAGGGCATCGGTGAATGTGCGAGGGTGTGCCAGGTATCAGCGCATGACTGAAAGCTATGTCTTCATTGATGCGAACACAGGGCTGTTCATTCTTCGGTTGCAGCACCTGGAAGCAATGGCCAAAGACGACCTGCGCCGGATCCATGACTGCATGACTTCATCCCGAATTTCCCTGAACGTCCATGGGCGATCGGCGTCGGCCACTGGTTCCATCAGTGTGCCGTCCACGGCAGTGGTTTGGGCCATCCAAGACAGCAGTGTGGACACAGCGGCTCCACCTGCGGCGGTCAGGGGTGGGAGCGGCAGAGGCTCCAGTGCAAAGGGGTGACAGTGTATCGGAGGTGATCAGCGGCTTTCAGCTGCTTGCCAGGAGCCCAGATGACTGCGGGGCCTTGAGGAGCAAAGAGCTGTCGTTCTGGGAGCGGCATGTTTTGGAGGCCTCTGCAGTGACTCCGCCCACCATTGGCACATGCCCCAGGAACTCAGGCAGCCGAAAGCACAGCAGTTGCTCAGCGGCAACAGCTCTCCTCATGGAGCACATGGACCATGCCAGGCTGCTCCCTAAGCCCAAGCTGTCTGAGGACGCCATCGTAGTCCTGCAGGCATACTTCACCATGTTGAGGGGGGAAATGCAGCCGACATCAGCTTCCTGGTTGACGGGTTGTGACAGCCATGCTCATCAGCGGCTGCTGTCCTCACCGGTTGAGCTCTTCTCCTTCTTGGTCAGCCTTGCAGCTGCCTCTGCCAGGTTGTGTCACCGCTGCAATGTTACCTCAGAGGATGCTGCCGTAGCTGTCACTGCCACGGAGCTCAGCCGTAGGGCTGCGATAGAGAGCCTACAATCCGAGCCCAGCAGCTTGCTGGGTCCAATGCATGACAGCAGTCTGTTGCAGGCAGAAAACCACTGGAGTGAGGCCTCATGTGCCGCTGTCAGTGACATGCTGATGGGATTTGCCTGCACCAAATCCTTGAGGGGACAAACTGCCGGGTTCCTGGACCAATCAAACCTTCCCCAGCTGTCATGTCGCAACTCGTGGGCTCGAGGTCGACTCAAACAACAGTAAGCCTCAGCGCGTGAACAGCAGCAGTGTCTCAGACGCCCCAAGCTCCTCCTGGGTTGCCTTCCCGTCACAGCCGTAGGCAGAGTACCATATGTTGTGGGAACCATGTTCAGGCCTTTCCATGGCATGCGGGGAGGAGAGCTGTCTTAATATCCTGCTTCATATCCATGGCCCGCTCCCTAAATGTGTTCCGTCCGGGGTTCAAGATCCCACTTGCAAAAACTACAGTACCCCGAGAAGGCAATGCTCAGAGGCAACGCATCCGTTCCTTATCTGTAGCGGTATGCGAGATGACAGCTATACATGAACAACACTGGCAAGCAGAGAGGTGGCATGTATCATCACCTCGTGGACCGGCTGGTGCAAACACTAGACAGAGCTTGGTTGGCATGCACATTGTGATCCTTACTGAAGTGACGTAGGAAATTGAGGATGACCATTGGCCCATGCCCCATTTTCTGTGATGGCCCGGAAGACCGCATGAAGACGTCAAACTCTTCTTGAACGTCAAGTATATATACAGTGAAAGGGGGGGGGGGGGTGAGGCAGGTTGAGACAGACATTGCCTGTGTGTGCAAGCTTCTTAAAATAATTACTATGCTCGTGCTATAAAGGCTTTGTTAACCTCATGTCAGACCCATGCGGTGAGCTAGTGTGGCACCATACGCTACAGTCTATTGTCTTTCGTGTGGTACTAGAGACGTCAGTCGGTTATATGCAGGTACGCGCCATGTGCATGTATATGCACACACACACACACACACACACACACACACAGAGCGTTGCCTATGTGTGTGCATATATATATGGCCCAGCATTCATGGGCATATATGAGAGAGAGAGAGAGAGAGAGAGAGAGAGATCACATGCATGGGCGTATTATTGTAATTGTATATGGAGCTCTGCGCTGTTTCTACGGTATCTTACGTATTTTACATCTACGGTAGGTAGCTCTCTCTACTAGAGAGCGCCTACTACACGCCTACTACTGCCTACTACACGCCTACTCATGTATCTTTTTAGCTGTTTTTGTTCACCCCCTGCAGTAGCTCCTGAGAGGGGGCGCCGCCAGCTAGCTACTACCAGGGCTACTACTGTACTGTAGCGTTTATAGGTGCACATGCAGGCATGCATCCCGGCAGGTACGTAGGTAGGTATGTAGGGTACCTAGCTACCTAGGCTAGGTGACATTCTTTGGCTTTGGTCCCAGCGCCTCAGCACGTGGCTTTATAATACCCTATCTAGCGACTAGCCGGCTCCTGCGACCCCTCTGACCTGTACTAAAAGATAGTACGGTATTGGTCCCCCGACCCGAGCCTCGTGGCCCCGCCCCCCCCACTCAGGCACATGTAACCAACCCATCGCCTGCCTGGCTGTAGGTGACATTGGAGAGAGTGTTTCGCGTACCGGTACAACAGGTAGGCCTACCTGTTGTAATTGACTTTAACGAGTGGACCTACCGTGTACTCGTAGCGATTCGTACCTAGATAAATCAGGATACCACCTACTGTAGCGAGACACTACCTACCTACCTACTGTAGCTGGTACTACCAGGACCTCCTCCTGGAATAGTACCACAGTAGCAGGAGCAGCATACATACAGACGTACGTAAAGATGCCGTATACATTGATAGGGTACATACGTTCGCACGTAAATGATGCGGTACCTACGGTCATGCATGCCCGGTCCGGGCTACCTGCACTCCTGCTCTCCTGCGTCAAGACAGCTGTCCAACTGTCCAGACAGATAGTCAGATACCCGGCCTGGCTCGTTCACCTTCCTCACACCCACCCACACGCACATCCATATGTATTTTTTAAAAACAAGCTAGGGTAGTGATTCTGCAAATATAGATAGACCTACCCTACTATATAAGGTAGCGCAGGTGAGGGACTAGGTACCTACCTGCCCTGGTAGAATCAGGAGGGACCTCCTCGTGAAACATACTGAAAGCATTAGGTCTTGATAGGGTATCTACTCGTACGACCTACCACCTACCCGCGTCTAGCTAGCAGGGGTACGTATCTCCCCTCCCGCCCTCTAGCTAGGGGGTAAGCTAGACCTATTGTAGGTCCAATCTACCAGGACCTGTACATGCAAGCCGGCTTGCATGTAGCGATATTGTACTCGTACCATGACACCGATCGCGAACACCGAACCCGCGCTGATCTAGCGCCGACCGGGCCAGCCAAAGTTCGTGATGGTCGCATGGCCGTGAACCGCTTGCCCTATGCACCATAGCCTTGCCAGCCCATCCAACAGGTTGGGACGTGCTCTGAACTGACGCACTTCACAATTTTCAGCAGCGGACAGGGCGATAAGGGGGATCCGATCTGGCAAAGGGACCCCAGAAACGGCGTTGGTCGGCAGCTGGCATGTAGCGCAAGGCCGAAGCCAGTCAGCCAAGAGGGTGAAGCCCGTAATTGCCCGCCGGTGTTCTAAAAACAGCAGCCGTCGCGGTCACAGCAGTAGGAGAGTGGAAGGGGGAAACCCCTGCAGCTCCTGGTCAAGCGGCTACCAGATTATCCCGTATATCACATGTGGTATGGATAGTGGTGCTTGAGGTTGAGTTCTCGGGGCGTATCGCGCAATGGGCTGTCGCGCTTGCGGCGGCCTGCCGCGGGCCGCATGGGCCGTACTGTTGCTGGCGTCCGTTGCCGCATGTGGCGCTGCCTCGCCCAGCACCAGTTCTGGCAGCTGCAGCGGCGAACAGGAGCGCGGCGTCCGGCAGACGCCGCATAAGCGACGGCCACTAGCACAGCCACAGCACAAGCAACAACCACAGCAGCAGCAGCAGAGGGGTGCCTCATCGTCAAGTCTTGCCCCTGAGACACTGATCCGGAGTAGACCACCCGCCGAGGTGACCTCATGCAGCGTACGGATGACGATAAGCAGGTGACACCCCATCTCCGTCCTTGCCAATATGCCAAACCCTCCGTGCCGACAATGCCCGGTTGCCAGCTCCGTTCCTAGGCTCCTCGACGAGTACCTAGCGTTTGTTACTCGGTGGAAGTGATGGACGGTATGCCTACATGGAGGCTAGCCCACTCCGGATAGACCGCGACATGTATGTCACTCGTTGCAGCTGCTGCACACGCACGAGTCCTGGCGTTTGGCGGCAGCGCAACAGATGCGAGGGGATGCGGGGATCAAGGGCGCGATGGCGGGAGATGTCATGACCGTCGGATCAGGGCAGTCGGATACACACCGGCTGAGGGTTATGTGGGGCGCCTTGCGACTAACTATCCGTTGAGCCTGGTCTGAGTTGCTGACACGCTTTGTTGGACTTTGTCTGCAGTGACGTGAGCGTGTGGGGATATGAGACAAAGTTAGATGACGGTCCATGGACGCTTGGCCCTCAATTTAAAGTTCAGGTGAGCGGGAACATGCTTGGCTCGGTTTCATGTTGCAGCCAGCTGCTCCGACCCCTGTAATCATGGTGACATGCAGACCTTGCATTTCCAGCACCATGCAGGGCCCACTTTGAAATAGAGATTGCAATATTTGGGTCAGATTCTTTAAACTCTGCAGCTTGCGCACTCATCTTCTCCATTTATCATCCGAGCATCGTTTTGAAAGGAGTCATGAAGGTGGAGGGTTGATGGCGGGAAGATCCGTTCTGAGACTTTTCTTGTTGTTTTCTTCACAGCGGACGGACAGCTCAGTTAAGCTGGTAGGTCTTATCCAGCAAGGAAATACAGCCCGAACAGCCACTGTGGTGCCCTACACCGTGTCAGGTGTGTTCTCATGAGCCAGGACGTCTACTATACTGGGTTCTGGACACCATATCTTGTTTGCCCTTGAGGCAAACTCCTTCACACCACGCGTTCCCGATTAGCCACCGCGTGACCGAAGCCAAACGTCCTGGACAGCCCTGTTCGTTGTGTCCAGTACCCATGGCTGAGTCTTCGCATGCTGAACCCTTGAAATCTGCAGGGCTGTCTGTTGGAGAGCATACACTGCAGGTACGGGCATTTGACGGATCCGGGCGTCGCGATGAGAGCCCAGAGGAAATCCGGTGGAGAGTGCTGCCAGTAGACACAGTCCTGGTGGTGGCTCCAGCTCCCTCAGCTTTGCCGCACTCTCCTCTGTCGTTTGAGGTCCGCTCCAGCTCAGCCAAGTGGGCTTTTGAGTACCGCGTAGACGACGGAGCATGGCATCTGGGCAGCGTTTACTCCCTCGCGGGTGACCGCAAGCCAAACCCGGGCTCCGCCTATGACCGTGCAGATGTGATTAAGCACACAGACCATACGCGGCGCGAGCGGCAGATGGTGGCTAGTGGATTGCCAGACCACCACACCCTGGAGGTGCGGGCTTTCAACGAGTGCGGAGAGGTTGGCCCTTCGATGTTTGCATCGTGGAAAACGACATGGGTTCAAACTTCAGTTCTCCGACGTCCTCCTACCAGCCCTGTTAACGAGACAGGAATGGACTTTGTGGTGGAGGTTGGTCCCACGCGTCCAATCTTTGAGTATCGGTATGATGATGGGGAGTGGCGACGCCCACAGGCACGCCCCCAACCTTCATCAGGCACTTCCGGAGTCCGTGTACAGATCGACAACCTCTCTGAAGGGACGCACTCGCTGGAAGTACGGGCCATGGATTACCACGGGAGGGCCGACTTTGAGCCGGCCGTTTTCCAGTGGGAAGTGGACACGACTCCTCCCCACACCACCGTCCGTCCAACTTCTGCCCCAGCTCAGTCTCCCTCAGAAGCTGCCTTCCAGTGGTCCTGCGACGACCTCGAGCAGTGCAGCTTCCGCTACTCCCTGGACGACGGTCCCTGGATCGACACAGACAGTTCATTTGTGAGGATGACTGGCCTTTCCGCAGGTGTCCACGAGTTGGTGGTTGCCGCGGTGGATGCCGCTGGCAACCAGGACCCCGATCCACCAAAGCACCGCTGGGAGGTGAATCTCCTGCCTCCCATCACCACCATCGTGGTCGGGCCGAACAAGTTCACCCACGAGCAGTCCGCCCACTTCGAGTTTTCCACATCAAGGGAAGGGTGCCGCATGCTCTTCTCCCTGGATGGTGGCGACTATGAGGAGACCCCTGGCCACTCTCTCGGCCTGTATGACTTAGAGGAAGGCCCGCATCGCCTGCGGGTGTACTCGGTCGACTCTTTTGGCCACACAGAGCCGTCCCCTGCCGTCTACACGTGGGTGGTCGACACTGTCCCACCACGGACTGTGGTGCACCAGTGGTACATCAGCTCCTCTGAGCCTGGAGCTGCGGCCTTCAGCGTTGGGGTAGAAGCTGACTCGGCCGCAGAGGGAGTCTTTGACTATCAGTATCAAGTCTGCTCATCTGGAGACTGTGGGAGCTGGCAGCTGGGCCCAAAGGCTGCCCGCCTTGGCCCAGGCTACGAGCTCAGGCTGGCTGGTCTGACCGGAGGTGGCTATGCTGTGAAAGTGAGGGCCAGTGACAGGGCCGGGAACACGGACCCTAGCCCTGCAATCGTTGAGTTCGACTACGTAGATACTGTGGGGATTGTGGATTCAGCTGGGGTCATGCAGAACGACAGCGATGCTGAAAGCATCGACCTGCAGGTCGATCCCAAGGCAGCAGGCCACAACCTGAATGGCATTCCGTCCCACCCTCCGGATTCTGGCGACAGTTCTAGTGGCGGGGACAGTAGAGGAATGCTTGCCAACTTGCTCGCCTGGTTTACCACCAGAAACCGTGCTGTTGGACCCCAGACGGACCTGCGGCGTAAAATGCGGCGAGAGCTGTAGTGTTCGCTACCTACCAGTGCTGCGGCGTCTGTCTGATGACCGATGACCGACCAGGTGCTCTGGCTAGCCCATCAATTGATGCACACTGCAGTTATGAGCTCGTCGTCACATGCTACTCTCTAGAATCTGCAGGCCAGCCGCCCCCAAATCTTAAAGTGGCTGCGTCTTCGTGAACCCAACGCCGGGAATGCCTGCTCCTGGTGGAAACCAGTTGAGCTCTCCTGGTGATAATGCTAGCTTCTCCCCATAAACCAGCATAGTCGTGCCACGTAAAGCCACACATCGAATTCGGTGCCCGTCCCATCGCCGGGGACACAACATACAGAAATGTAATCAGTTCAAATCAACCAGAATTTCACAATCGTCAGTCGAGGATCAGCAATGTTGGCTGCATCAACTCCCTGTTGGCTGCTACCCAGGGTTGTGGATATATCGCCGCATCATTGCAAAGTTTGCTGAGAGGCTGACCACATGCCTTACAAAGCGATCACAAGGCTTCGCTAACAATCATGGCTGTGTACTGATTGCATTTCTTCGTGCATGGGTTCCACATGAGCGGCTCCAGTGCTGGTGCTTCCCAGGCACATGGCAGGATGCAACGGACTAATTGCAGTGTCTGCCACGACAGAGAGGGGGGGGGGGGGGGGGTTTGCAAAATTCCACATGAGAGATGCATGCAAAGATTGTTTTCAGGAAGTGACAGACTGCATGGGTGATAAGTACAGTTATCCGTGATATTGTTCCCCTGACGAACTAGAACGGACTAGAGCTTGGCCCTCTGGGCCTTGCCAGGGTTGCGCCGCATACCCATGTGATAGCAGTGGACAATTCTGGGCTTGTGGGACACCAACCCAGGGGGACACCAACTTTGGTCTGGAGCTCTTGTGACTCTGCCATGCGCCCGACCACTGTCCTTTGGAGCCACATGCCAGCGTGGTCTCCCAGCCCTGTCTATATTCAGTCACTCATCATTTGAATTTGCAGTCTACCTGCGGACACCCTGGACCTGTCCAGACTCATACACCAGTGATGGTCTTGAAATATCATACCTGTGGTCACAGCTCAGGCTCAAAGTCGGGGTTGTTGCCTTTGAGCTGTATGAGGAGACATAGTCTAGCTTGCCTCGCACATAAAGACTACAGAGATAGAATCATCCCCACACGCAGACGGGCAAACAGAGAGGCAGACAACACACCCAGTCAGTCAGACAGACAGACAGATGGAGGGACAAACACACAGACCAATGGAGACACATACACCCACCCCCACCCATCCTCACACCCACCCCCCGACACCCACCCACAGACACAAGGACACACAAAAACATCATCCCACAGATTGGGGCTCTTCATGATAGATTCCTTGAGCTCAACGTAGAGATACCAGATGGGCCGGGGGTGTACCTTGCACTGGAATGATCGGCAAAGCCAGGACGTGAATTCAATGCAAGGCCGTTTTGTATGTTGTAGTAGTTTTTTTTTTGGGGGGGGGGGGGTTGACAAGACTCCAAGTCACCAGGGGTGGTTGATATACTATGGATCACTGGTAGACTAGAGGACTGGCAGAAGCCAGCAACAACTTGGATGTGCATATGTTTCTGATCTTTGTAGACATACATACATCTACTGTAGAATCTTACTACCACCGCCACCGCCACCGCCACCGCCACCGCCACCACCACCACCACCACCACCACAACTACCTATCCATCTGTCTATCTGTTGCATATCTTTGGGTAAGGACACATGCCGAGTAGGTGCTGAGTTCCCGTGGGAGATGATGTTGTGGGCCTAGTTGCTACCCGAAGATCATGCCTGTCATTTGGCCTCTTGGACTTGGGTGCTGGACCCCAGTCTCCTCCCTCTCCCGGCAGATCGAGGGTGATTTGGAGGCTACTCCTCTACACTGTACATGAGCACTGTCAGTTGTCCGATCCATGGGCATGGGACCAGGACCGCGGGACCCCAGCTATACACATAGTGTACGCCTAACTTACCCCCATGCTGTATGCCGTCCCTGGCTAGGACCTAACTAATACTAGCTAGTAGGGTGCCTACTGCCTACAGCTACGCACCCTACCTACCTAGGGTACCGCTTTCTCGGAGGGGTGTGCCGACCTCCGATCTTGAAGTACCACCGACGATGGTACGAGCACAACCGTGGGCTCAATTAATTACAGGGAAATTTACAAAATGCGGTGCTCAAAAGTCAAAAAATTTGCAAAATGAGGTAAAAGGGGTGTTTTGCAGATTGCGGTGCTTTTTAATTTACATAATGCGGTACACCGAATTGTGTTACAGATCATGCGGTGCAGCCCGATTTTGCAAAATGCGGTTACCACCTCCGGAAAACACCCGGACGGCTGTGCATCTCGTGCTGTTTGCCGTTCATTTTCCGTCACGTATTTGAGTGTTCCGTGAAGGACGTACCACGGAACACGTAAAGCACCGTGTCGACCGTTTTTTCCCCCCCACCCACAGGAGAAGGTGGGACCGTTACTCAAAATTGAAATTCAAATTAAATTCAAGCAATACCGAGCAACTCTTGAACTAGCTGAGGATCCTGTTTTGCCTGTAAGTATTCGTGGCTTATCCGGACAGCACCTCACAATGCAAAAGTTCGACCGACCGTGTTCTGCAAACTGGCACTTTCACACCGCATTCTGCAAACAGCATAAGCACCGCAATCTGCAAAACACCTATTTACGCCATTTTGCAACATTTCAGCTTTTGAGCACCTCATTTTTGTACATTTCCCTTAATTATATGTACTCGTATGTATCCAGGTTTGTATTAGTTAGGCGCGTACGTACTCTAGGTACGCGTACGTTGGAATTACAGTTATTATACAGCTTAGCGATATACGCGCACGCGCGCCGCACAGCTCTGGAGAGAGCTCATGTAGTGTACACTGTATATCTCTGGAGATATACTCGTACAGAAGTTCACCTTGGTCTGTGGTCACTGGACTGTGGTCAGTGATCTGTTGTCGCTGGCCGGCCCCGCCATTTTGTAGATCTGGCCGTACGTAGGTACGTAGCTGTTTAAGGTAGGTACCTACGGACATTAATAAACACATTAAAAAAAAAACATGGAGAGATCAACAGGCCGGATCGAAGCGATATTATTTATCACCTTTTTTAAAAACATCTCGAAGTCATGCGTGCTGCGTGACGCTGAAGATTTATGCTTTGACCCGTGCGAGTCACTTTTAGATACGATCAATAATTCATATTGCTGATTGTGGGGCCTTTCCAGAAGAGGAAGGGTTTGCCAAGCTCCGCCGCTCGACATCTAAGGTCAGACAAACATCAGGCACGCACGCTATCGAAAATGCCGGGCCCCGTGACCGAAAAGTCTGCACTATACAGCCCACCGGCTGACAAGGCAAGTGCACCCTAACACCCCCCCCCCCCCCCCCCCCCCGCGCGCGCGCGCGCTGTGCTACACACGTCCGCACAACGGGGGCGTTGTAGAAGAGAGTTGCAGAGCCTCCTCCCGTGCCGAGAGGAGCACACCCTACGCACCGACAATCGAAATGTTTTGCCGTGAACGGTTTTGCCTTTCTGGTGTTTGGAGTTGTGTGTACGTTGGCGCACACCACTCACCGTACTGCGGATAACGTGTCGCAGAGTCAGACATGCGGTATGTTCTCTTACTACGCGTAAGTGTGAGTCTCAGTGCACTCAACAACACGCCTATCGATCCCCATCTACTGCGGCATCCGGGAATGGGTAAGTTTCGCTAGAAAATCGGGTGCGGCACCGGACGACCCCATGACGGGAGCCTTGTGGTAGGAAGGTGCTCGTTTCGATGCCAGTGAGGTTTCACGAAGCTGCATGCAGAAGCGCCCAATGTCTAGCCAGCACCAGCCGCCACGGCTGAACTCTCGCGCAAGTGTGGTTCGCAATCCACAGTCCTTATACATTCTGGCGATCTGCTCCAGATTCAAGCCGCGCTCGCGGATGTCCTGTAATTTGGTAC
>NW_027451487.1:5000-32825 GCF_964194025.1 Convolutriloba macropyga
CAAATGGCCTAACAGTGGCAGCCAATCAGAGTGCGAGAAAAGCGCTCCCAAATGGCCTAACAGTGGCAGCCAATCAGAGTGCGAGAAAAGCGCTCCCAAATGGCCTAACAGTGGCAGCCAATCAGAGTGCGAGAAAAGCGCTCCCAAATGGCCTAACAGTGGCAGCCAATCAGAGTGCGAGAAAAGCGCTCCCAAATGGCCTAACAGTGGCAGCCAATCAGAGTGCGAGAAAAGCGCTCCCAAATGGCCTAACAGTGGCAGCCAATCAGAGTGCGAGAAAAGCGCTCCCAAATGGCCTAACAGTGGCAGCCAATCAGAGTGCGAGAAAAGCGCTCCCAAATGGCCTAACAGTGGCAGCCAGCTAGAGCTAGCTTAAGTTAGCTTGGGTTAGCTTGAGTTAGCTTTAATTAGCTTTAATTAGCTTAAGCTAGCTTAAGTTAGCTTGGGTTAGCTTGAGTTAGCTTGAGCTAGCTTGAGTTAGCTTGAATTAGCTTGAGTTAGCTTGAATTAGCTTGAGTTAGCTTGAGTTAGCTTGAATTAGCTTGAGTTAGCTTGAGTTAGCTCGGGTTAGCTTGAGTTTGACTTCATTAACCCAAGTTAGCTTGGGTTAACTTCATTAAGTTAGCTTGAACTAGCTTGAGTTAGCTTGAGTTAGCTTGAGTTAGCTTGAGTTAGCTTGAGTTAGCTTGTCTTAGCTTTAGCTAGCTTGAGTTAGCTTGAACTAGCTTTAGCTACCTTGAGTTAGCTTGAGTTAGCTCGGGTTAGCTTGAGTTAGCTTGAGTTAGCTTGAGTTAGCTTTAGCTAGCTTGAGTTAGCTTGAGTTAGCTTGAGTTAGCTTGAGTTAGCTTGAATTAGCTTGAGTTAGCTTGAGTTAGCTTTAGCTAGCTTGGGTTAGCTTGAGCTAGCTTGAGTTAGCTCGGGTTAGCTTGAGTTAGCTTGAGTTAGCTTTAGCTAGCTTGAGTTAGCTTGAGTTAGCTTGAGTTAGCTTGAGTTAGCTTTAGCTAGCTTGAGTTAGCTTGAACTAGCTTGAGTTAGCTTGAGCTAGCTTGAGTTAGCTTGAGTTAGCTTGAGTTAGCTTTAGCTAGCTTGAGTTAGCTTGAACTAGCTTTAGTTAGCTTGAGTTAGCTTGAGTTAGCTTGAGTTAGCTTGAGTTAGCTTGTCTTAGCTTTAGCTAGCTTGAGTTAGCTTGAACTAGCTTTAGCTACCTTGAGTTAGCTTGAGTTAGCTCGGGTTAGCTTGAGTTAGCTTGAGTTAGCTTGAGTTAGCTTTAGCTAGCTTGAGTTAGCTTGAGTTAGCTTGAGTTAGCTTGAACTAGCTTGAGTTAGCTTGAGTTAGCTTGAGTTAGCTTGAGTTAGCTTGAGTTAGCTTGAGTTAGCTTGTCTTAGCTTTAGCTAGCTTGAGTTAGCTTGAACTAGCTTTAGCTACCTTGAGTTAGCTTGAGTTAGCTCGGGTTAGCTTGAGTTAGCTTGAGTTAGCTTGAGTTAGCTTTAGCTAGCTTGAGTTAGCTTGAGTTAGCTTGAGTTAGCTTGAGTTAGCTTGAATTAGCTTGAGTTAGCTTGAGTTAGCTTTAGCTAGCTTGGGTTAGCTTGAGCTAGCTTGAGTTAGCTCGGGTTAGCTTGAGTTAGCTTGAGTTAGCTTTAGCTAGCTTGAGTTAGCTTGAGTTAGCTTGAGTTAGCTTGAGTTAGCTTTAGCTAGCTTGAGTTAGCTTGAACTAGCTTGAGTTAGCTTGAGCTAGCTTGAGTTAGCTTGAGTTAGCTTGAGTTAGCTTTAGCTAGCTTGAGTTAGCTTGAACTAGCTTGAGTTAGCTTGAGTTAGCTTGAGTTAGCTTGTCTTAGCTTTAGCTAGCTTGAGCTAGCTTGAACTAGCTTTAGCTACCTTGAGTTAGCTTGAGTTAGCTCGGGTTAGCTTGAGTTAGCTTGAGTTAGCTTGAGTTAGCTTTAGCTAGCTTGAGTTAGCTTGAGTTAGCTTGAGTTAGCTTGAACTAGCTTGAGTTAGCTTGAGTTAGCTTGAGTTAGCTTGAGTTAGCTTGAGTTAGCTTGTCTTAGCTTTAGCTAGCTTGAGTTAGCTTGAACTAGCTTTAGCTACCTTGAGTTAGCTTGAGTTAGCTCGGGTTAGCTTGAGTTAGCTTGAGTTAGCTTGAGTTAGCTTTAGCTAGCTTGAGTTAGCTTGAGTTAGCTTGAGTTAGCTTGAGTTAGCTTGAATTAGCTTGAGTTAGCTTGAGTTAGCTTTAGCTAGCTTGGGTTAGCTTGAGCTAGCTTGAGTTAGCTCGGGTTAGCTTGAGTTAGCTTGAGTTAGCTTTAGCTAGCTTGAGTTAGCTTGAGTTAGCTTGAGTTAGCTTGAGTTAGCTTTAGCTAGCTTGAGTTAGCTTGAACTAGCTTGAGTTAGCTTGAGCTAGCTTGAGTTAGCTTGAGTTAGCTTGAGTTAGCTTTAGCTAGCTTGAGTTAGCTTGAACTAGCTTGAGTTAGCTTGAGCTAGCTTGAGTTAGCTTGAGTTAGCTTGAGTTAGCTTTAGCTAGCTTGAGTTAGCTTGAACTAGCTTGAGTTAGCTTGAGTTAGCTTGAGTTAGCTTGAGTTAGCTTGTCTTAGCTTTAGCTAGCTTGAGCTAGCTTGAACTAGCTTTAGCTACCTTGAGTTAGCTTGAGTTAGCTCGGGTTAGCTTGAGTTAGCTTGAGTTAGCTTGAGTTAGCTTGAGCTAGCTTGAGTTAGCTTGAGTTAGCTTGAGTTAGCTTTAGCTAGCTTGAGTTAGCTTGAACTAGCTTGAGTTAGCTTGAGCTAGCTTGAGTTAGCTTGAGTTAGCTTGAGTTAGCTTTAGCTAGCTTGAGTTAGCTTGAACTAGCTTGAGTTAGCTTGAGTTAGCTTGAGTTAGCTTGAGTTAGCTTGTCTTAGCTTTAGCTAGCTTGAGCTAGCTTGAACTAGCTTTAGCTACCTTGAGTTAGCTTGAGTTAGCTCGGGTTAGCTTGAGTTAGCTTGAGTTAGCTTGAGTTAGCTTTAGCTAGCTTGAGTTAGCTTGAGTTAGCTTGAGTTAGCTTGAACTAGCTTGAGTTAGCTTGAGTTAGCTTGAGTTAGCTTGAGTTAGCTTGAGTTAGCTTGAGTTAGCTTGTCTTAGCTTTAGCTAGCTTGAGTTAGCTTGAACTAGCTTTAGCTACCTTGAGTTAGCTTGAGTTAGCTCGGGTTAGCTTGAGTTAGCTTGAGTTAGCTTGAGTTAGCTTTAGCTAGCTTGAGTTAGCTTGAGTTAGCTTGAGTTAGCTTGAGTTAGCTTGAATTAGCTTGAGTTAGCTTGAGTTAGCTTTAGCTAGCTTGGGTTAGCTTGAGCTAGCTTGAGTTAGCTCGGGTTAGCTTGAGTTAGCTTGAGTTAGCTTTAGCTAGCTTGAGTTAGCTTGAGTTAGCTTGAGTTAGCTTGAGTTAGCTTTAGCTAGCTTGAGTTAGCTTGAACTAGCTTGAGTTAGCTTGAGCTAGCTTGAGTTAGCTTGAGTTAGCTTGAGTTAGCTTTAGCTAGCTTGAGTTAGCTTGAACTAGCTTTAGTTAGCTTGAGTTAGCTTGAGTTAGCTTGAGTTAGCTTGAGTTAGCTTGTCTTAGCTTTAGCTAGCTTGAGTTAGCTTGAACTAGCTTTAGCTACCTTGAGTTAGCTTGAGTTAGCTCGGGTTAGCTTGAGTTAGCTTGAGTTAGCTTGAGTTAGCTTTAGCTAGCTTGAGTTAGCTTGAGTTAGCTTGAGTTAGCTTGAGTTAGCTTGAGTTAGCTTGAGTTAGCTTGTCTTAGCTTTAGCTAGCTTGAGTTAGCTTGAACTAGCTTTAGCTACCTTGAGTTAGCTTGAGTTAGCTCGGGTTAGCTTGAGTTAGCTTGAGTTAGCTTGAGTTAGCTTTAGCTAGCTTGAGTTAGCTTGAGTTAGCTTGAGTTAGCTTGAGTTAGCTTGAATTAGCTTGAGTTAGCTTGAGTTAGCTTTAGCTAGCTTGGGTTAGCTTGAGCTAGCTTGAGTTAGCTCGGGTTAGCTTGAGTTAGCTTGAGTTAGCTTTAGCTAGCTTGAGTTAGCTTGAGTTAGCTTGAGTTAGCTTGAGTTAGCTTTAGCTAGCTTGAGTTAGCTTGAACTAGCTTGAGTTAGCTTGAGCTAGCTTGAGTTAGCTTGAGTTAGCTTGAGTTAGCTTTAGCTAGCTTGAGTTAGCTTGAACTAGCTTTAGTTAGCTTGAGTTAGCTTGAGTTAGCTTTAGCTAGCTTGGGTTAGCTTGAGCTAGCTTGAGTTAGCTCGGGTTAGCTTGAGTTAGCTTGAGTTAGCTTTAGCTAGCTTGAGTTAGCTTGAGTTAGCTTGAGTTAGCTTGAGTTAGCTTTAGCTAGCTTGAGTTAGCTTGAACTAGCTTGAGTTAGCTTGAGCTAGCTTGAGTTAGCTTGAGTTAGCTTGAGTTAGCTTTAGCTAGCTTGAGTTAGCTTGAACTAGCTTTAGTTAGCTTGAGTTAGCTTGAGTTAGCTTGAGTTAGCTTGAGTTAGCTTGTCTTAGCTTTAGCTAGCTTGAGTTAGCTTGAACTAGCTTTAGCTACCTTGAGTTAGCTTGAGTTAGCTCGGGTTAGCTTGAGTTAGCTTGAGTTAGCTTGAGTTAGCTTTAGCTAGCTTGAGTTAGCTTGAGTTAGCTTGAGTTAGCTTGAGTTAGCTTGAGTTAGCTTGAGTTAGCTTGTCTTAGCTTTAGCTAGCTTGAGTTAGCTTGAACTAGCTTTAGCTACCTTGAGTTAGCTTGAGTTAGCTCGGGTTAGCTTGAGTTAGCTTGAGTTAGCTTGAGTTAGCTTTAGCTAGCTTGAGTTAGCTTGAGTTAGCTTGAGTTAGCTTGAGTTAGCTTGAATTAGCTTGAGTTAGCTTGAGTTAGCTTTAGCTAGCTTGGGTTAGCTTGAGCTAGCTTGAGTTAGCTCGGGTTAGCTTGAGTTAGCTTGAGTTAGCTTTAGCTAGCTTGAGTTAGCTTGAGTTAGCTTGAGTTAGCTTGAGTTAGCTTTAGCTAGCTTGAGTTAGCTTGAACTAGCTTGAGTTAGCTTGAGCTAGCTTGAGTTAGCTTGAGTTAGCTTGAGTTAGCTTTAGCTAGCTTGAGTTAGCTTGAACTAGCTTGAGTTAGCTTGAGTTAGCTTGAGTTAGCTTGTCTTAGCTTTAGCTAGCTTGAGCTAGCTTGAACTAGCTTTAGCTACCTTGAGTTAGCTTGAGTTAGCTCGGGTTAGCTTGAGTTAGCTTGAGTTAGCTTGAGTTAGCTTTAGCTAGCTTGAGTTAGCTTGAGTTAGCTTGAGTTAGCTTGAACTAGCTTGAGTTAGCTTGAGTTAGCTTGAGTTAGCTTGAGTTAGCTTGAGTTAGCTTGTCTTAGCTTTAGCTAGCTTGAGTTAGCTTGAACTAGCTTTAGCTACCTTGAGTTAGCTTGAGTTAGCTCGGGTTAGCTTGAGTTAGCTTGAGTTAGCTTGAGTTAGCTTTAGCTAGCTTGAGTTAGCTTGAGTTAGCTTGAGTTTGCTTGAGTTAGCTTGAATTAGCTTGAGTTAGCTTGAGTTAGCTTTAGCTAGCTTGGGTTAGCTTGAGCTAGCTTGAGTTAGCTCGGGTTAGCTTGAGTTAGCTTGAGTTAGCTTTAGCTAGCTTGAGTTAGCTTGAGTTAGCTTGAGTTAGCTTGAGTTAGCTTTAGCTAGCTTGAGTTAGCTTGAACTAGCTTGAGTTAGCTTGAGCTAGCTTGAGTTAGCTTGAGTTAGCTTGAGTTAGCTTTAGCTAGCTTGAGTTAGCTTGAACTAGCTTGAGTTAGCTTGAGCTAGCTTGAGTTAGCTTGAGTTAGCTTGAGTTAGCTTTAGCTAGCTTGAGTTAGCTTGAACTAGCTTGAGTTAGCTTGAGTTAGCTTGAGTTAGCTTGAGTTAGCTTGTCTTAGCTTTAGCTAGCTTGAGCTAGCTTGAACTAGCTTTAGCTACCTTGAGTTAGCTTGAGTTAGCTCGGGTTAGCTTGAGTTAGCTTGAGTTAGCTTGAGTTAGCTTGAGCTAGCTTGAGTTAGCTTGAGTTAGCTTGAGTTAGCTTTAGCTAGCTTGAGTTAGCTTGAACTAGCTTGAGTTAGCTTGAGCTAGCTTGAGTTAGCTTGAGTTAGCTTGAGTTAGCTTTAGCTAGCTTGAGTTAGCTTGAACTAGCTTGAGTTAGCTTGAGTTAGCTTGAGTTAGCTTGAGTTAGCTTGTCTTAGCTTTAGCTAGCTTGAGCTAGCTTGAACTAGCTTTAGCTACCTTGAGTTAGCTTGAGTTAGCTCGGGTTAGCTTGAGTTAGCTTGAGTTAGCTTGAGTTAGCTTTAGCTAGCTTGAGTTAGCTTGAGTTAGCTTGAGTTAGCTTGAACTAGCTTGAGTTAGCTTGAGTTAGCTTGAGTTAGCTTGAGTTAGCTTGAGTTAGCTTGAGTTAGCTTGTCTTAGCTTTAGCTAGCTTGAGTTAGCTTGAACTAGCTTTAGCTACCTTGAGTTAGCTTGAGTTAGCTCGGGTTAGCTTGAGTTAGCTTGAGTTAGCTTGAGTTAGCTTTAGCTAGCTTGAGTTAGCTTGAGTTAGCTTGAGTTAGCTTGAGTTAGCTTGAATTAGCTTGAGTTAGCTTGAGTTAGCTTTAGCTAGCTTGGGTTAGCTTGAGCTAGCTTGAGTTAGCTCGGGTTAGCTTGAGTTAGCTTGAGTTAGCTTTAGCTAGCTTGAGTTAGCTTGAGTTAGCTTGAGTTAGCTTGAGTTAGCTTTAGCTAGCTTGAGTTAGCTTGAACTAGCTTGAGTTAGCTTGAGCTAGCTTGAGTTAGCTTGAGTTAGCTTGAGTTAGCTTTAGCTAGCTTGAGTTAGCTTGAACTAGCTTTAGTTAGCTTGAGTTAGCTTGAGTTAGCTTGAGTTAGCTTGAGTTAGCTTGTCTTAGCTTTAGCTAGCTTGAGTTAGCTTGAACTAGCTTTAGCTACCTTGAGTTAGCTTGAGTTAGCTCGGGTTAGCTTGAGTTAGCTTGAGTTAGCTTGAGTTAGCTTTAGCTAGCTTGAGTTAGCTTGAGTTAGCTTGAGTTAGCTTGAGTTAGCTTGAGTTAGCTTGAGTTAGCTTGTCTTAGCTTTAGCTAGCTTGAGTTAGCTTGAACTAGCTTTAGCTACCTTGAGTTAGCTTGAGTTAGCTCGGGTTAGCTTGAGTTAGCTTGAGTTAGCTTGAGTTAGCTTTAGCTAGCTTGAGTTAGCTTGAGTTAGCTTGAGTTAGCTTGAGTTAGCTTGAATTAGCTTGAGTTAGCTTGAGTTAGCTTTAGCTAGCTTGGGTTAGCTTGAGCTAGCTTGAGTTAGCTCGGGTTAGCTTGAGTTAGCTTGAGTTAGCTTTAGCTAGCTTGAGTTAGCTTGAGTTAGCTTGAGTTAGCTTGAGTTAGCTTTAGCTAGCTTGAGTTAGCTTGAACTAGCTTGAGTTAGCTTGAGCTAGCTTGAGTTAGCTTGAGTTAGCTTGAGTTAGCTTTAGCTAGCTTGAGTTAGCTTGAACTAGCTTGAGTTAGCTTGAGTTAGCTTGAGTTAGCTTGAGTTAGCTTGAGTTAGCTTGTCTTAGCTTTAGCTAGCTTGAGTTAGCTTGAACTAGCTTTAGCTACCTTGAGTTAGCTTGAGTTAGCTCGGGTTAGCTTGAGTTAGCTTGAGTTAGCTTGAGTTAGCTTTAGCTAGCTTGAGTTAGCTTGAGTTAGCTTGAGTTAGCTTGAACTAGCTTGAGTTAGCTTGAGTTAGCTTGAGTTAGCTTGAGTTAGCTTGAGTTAGCTTGTCTTAGCTTTAGCTAGCTTGAGTTAGCTTGAACTAGCTTTAGCTACCTTCAGTTAGCTTGAGTTAGCTCGGGTTAGCTTGAGTTAGCTTGAGTTAGCTTGAGTTAGCTTTAGCTAGCTTGAGTTAGCTTGAGTTAGCTTGAGTTAGCTTGAGTTAGCTTGAATTAGCTTGAGTTAGCTTGAGTTAGCTTTAGCTAGCTTGGGTTAGCTTGAGCTAGCTTGAGTTAGCTCGGGTTAGCTTGAGTTAGCTTGAGTTAGCTTTAGCTAGCTTGAGTTAGCTTGAGTTAGCTTGAGTTAGCTTGAGTTAGCTTTAGCTAGCTTGAGTTAGCTTGAGCTAGCTGAGTTAGCTTGAGTTAGCTAGCTTGAGCTTGAGCTAGCTAGCTAGCTTGAGCTTGAGCTAGCTAGCTCGCTTGAGCTTGAGCTTGAGCTAGCTAGCTTGAGCTTGAGCTAGCTAGCTAGCTTGAGCTTGAGCTTGAGCTAGCTGGCTTGAGCTTGAGCTAGCTAGCTTGAGCTTGAGCTAGCTAGCTAGCTAGCTTGAGCTTGAGCTTGAGCTAGCTAGCTAGCTTGAGCTAGCTATCTAGCTTGAGCTTGAGCTAGCTAGCTAGCTTGAGCTTGAGCTTGAGCTTGAGCTAGCTGGCTTGAGCTTGAGCTAGCTAGCTTGAGCTTGAGCTAGCTAGCTAGCTTGAGCTTGAGCTTGAGCTAGCTGGCTTGAGCTTGAGCTAGCTAGCTTGAGCTTGAGCTAGCTAGCTAGCTTGAGCTTGAGCTTGAGCTAGCTAGCTAGCTAGCTTGAGCTTGAGCTTGAGCTTGAGCTAGCTAGCTTGAGCTTGAGCTAGCTAGCTAGCTTGAGCTTGAGCTTGAGCTAGCTAGCTTGAGCTTGAGCTTGAGCTAGCTAGCTTGAGCTTGAGCTTGAGCTAGCTAGCTTGAGCTTGAGCTTGAGCTAGCTAGCTTGAGCTTGAGCTTGAGCTAGCTAGCTAGCTAGCTTGAGCTTGAGCTAGCTAGCTTGAGCTTGAGCTAGCTAGCTAGCTTGAGATTGAGCTTGAGCTAGCTGGCTTGAGCTTGAGCTAGCTAGCTTGAGCTTGAGCTAGCTAGCTTGAGCTTGAGCTAGCTAGCTAGCTTGAACTTGAGCTAGCTAGCTAGCTTGAGCTTGAGCTTGAGCTAGCTAGCTAGCTTGAGCTTGAGCTTGAGCTAGCTGGCTTGAGCTTGAGCTAGCTAGCTTGAGCTTGAGCTAGCTAGCTTGAGCTTGAGCTAGCTAGCTAGCTTGAACTTGAGCTAGCTAGCTAGCTTGAGCTTGAGCTAGCTAGCTAGCTTGAGCTTGAGCTAGCTAGCTAGCTTGAGCTTGAGCTTGAGCTAGCTAGCTTGAGCTTGAGCTTGAGCTAGCTAGCTAGCTTGAGCTTGAGCTAGCTAGCTTGAGCTTGAGCTAGCTAGCTTGAGCTTGAGCTAGCTAGCTAGCTTGAGCTTGAGCTAGCTAGCTAGCTTGAACTTGAGCTAGCTAGCTAGCTTGAGCTTGAGCTAGCTAGCTAGCTTGAGCTAGCTAGCTAGCTTGAGCTTGAGCTTGAGCTAGCTAGCTTGAGCTTGAGCTAGCTAGCTAGCTTGAGCTTGAGCTAGCTAGCTAGCTTGAGCTTGAGCTAGCTAGCTAGCTTGAGCTTGAGCTTGAGCTAGCTAGCTTGAGCTTGAGCTTGAGCTAGCTAGCTAGCTTGAGCTTGAGCTAGCTAGCTTGAGCTTGAGCTAGCTAGCTTGAGCTTGAGCTAGCTAGCAAGCTTGTGCTTGAGCTAGCTAGCTAGCTTGAGCTTGAGCTTGAGCTAGCTAGCTTGAGCTTGAGCTAGCTAGCTTGAGCTTGAGCTAGCTAGCTTGAGCTTGAGCTAGCTAGCAAGCTTGTGCTTGAGCTAGCTAGCTAGCTTGAGCTTGAGCTTGAGCTAGCTGGCTTGAGCTTGAGCTAGCTAGCTTGAGCTTGAGCTAGCTAGCTTGAGCTTGACCTAGCTAGCTAGCTTGAACTTGAGCTAGCTAGCTAGCTTGAGCTTGAGCTAGCTAGCTAGCTTGAGCTTGAGCTAGCTAGCTAGCTTGAGCTTGAGCTTGAGCTAGCTAGCTTGAGCTTGAGCTTGAGCTAGCTAGCTAGCTTGAGCTTGAGCTAGCTAGCTTGAGCTTGAGCTAGCTAGCTTGAGCTTGAGCTAGCTAGCTAGCTTGAGCTTGAGCTAGCTAGCTAGCTTGAACTTGAGCTAGCTAGCTAGCTTGAGTTTGAGCTAGCTAGCTTGAGCTTGAGCTAGCTAGCTTGAGCTTGAGCTAGCTAGCTAGCTTGAACTTGAGCTAGCTAGCTAGCTTGAGCTTGAGCTAGCTAGCTAGCTTGAGCTTGAGCTAGCTAGCTAGCTTGAGCTTGAGCTTGAGCTAGCTAGCTTGAGCTTGAGCTTGAGCTAGCTAGCTAGCTTGAGCTTGAGCTAGCTAGCTTGAGCTTGAGCTAGCTAGCTTGAGCTTGAGCTAGCTAGCTAGCTTGAGCTTGAGCTAGCTAGCTAGCTTGAACTTGAGCTAGCTAGCTAGCTTGAGCTTGAGCTAGCTAGCTTGAGCTTGAGCTAGCTAGCTAGCTTGAGCTTGAGCTTGAGCTAGCTAGCTAGCTAGCTTGAGCTTGAGCTTGAGCTTGAGCTAGCTAGCTTGAGCTTGAGCTAGCTAGCTAGCTTGAGCTTGGGCTTGAGCTAGCTAGCTTGAGCTTGAGCTTGAGCTAGCTAGCTTGAGCTTGAGCTTGAGCTAGCTAGCTTGAGCTTGAGCTTGAGCTAGCTAGCTTGAGCTTGAGCTTGAGCTAGCTAGCTAGCTAGCTAGCTTGAGCTTGAGCTAGCTAGCTTGAGCTTGAGCTAGCTAGCTAGCTTGAGCTTGAGCTTGAGCTAGCTGGCTTGAGCTTGAGCTAGCTAGCTTGAGCTTGAGCTAGCTAGCTTGAGCTTGAGCTAGCTAGCTAGCTTGAACTTGAGCTAGCTAGCTAGCTTGAGCTTGAGCTTGAGCTTGAGCTAGCTAGCTAGCTTGAGCTTGAGCTTGAGCTAGCTGGCTTGAGCTTGAGCTAGCTAGCTTGAGCTTGAGCTAGCTAGCTTGAGCTTGAGCTAGCTAGCTAGCTTGAACTTGAGCTAGCTAGCTAGCTTGAGCTTGAGCTAGCTAGCTAGCTTGAGCTTGAGCTAGCTAGCTAGCTTGAGCTTGAGCTTGAGCTAGCTAGCTTGAGCTTGAGCTTGAGCTAGCTAGCTAGCTTGAGCTTGAGCTAGCTAGCTTGAGCTTGAGCTAGATAGCTTGAGCTTGAGCTAGCTAGCTAGCTTGAGCTTGAGCTAGCTAGCTAGCTTGAACTTGAGCTAGCTAGCTAGCTTGAGCTTGAGCTAGCTAGCTAGCTTGAGCTAGCTAGCTAGCTTGAGCTTGAGCTTGAGCTAGCTAGCTTGAGCTTGAGCTAGCTAGCTAGCTTGAGCTTGAGCTAGCTAGCTAGCTTGAGCTTGAGCTAGCTAGCTAGCTTGAGCTTGAGCTTGAGCTAGCTAGCTTGAGCTTGAGCTTGAGCTAGCTAGCTAGCTTGAGCTTGAGCTAGCTAGCTTGAGCTTGAGCTAGCTAGCTTGAGCTTGAGCTAGCTAGCAAGCTTGTGCTTGAGCTAGCTAGCTAGCTTGAGCTTGAGCTTGAGCTAGCTAGCTTGAGCTTGAGCTAGCTAGCTTGAGCTTGAGCTAGCTAGCTTGAGCTTGAGCTAGCTAGCAAGCTTGTGCTTGAGCTAGCTAGCTAGCTTGAGCTTGAGCTTGAGCTAGCTGGCTTGAGCTTGAGCTAGCTAGCTTGAGCTTGAGCTAGCTAGCTTGAGCTTGAGCTAGCTAGCTAGCTTGAACTTGAGCTAGCTAGCTAGCTTGAGCTTGAGCTAGCTAGCTAGCTTGAGCTTGAGCTAGCTAGCTAGCTTGAGCTTGAGCTTGAGCTAGCTAGCTTGAGCTTGAGCTTGAGCTAGCTAGCTAGCTTGAGCTTGAGCTAGCTAGCTTGAGCTTGAGCTAGCTAGCTTGAGCTTGAGCTAGCTAGCTAGCTTGAGCTTGAGCTAGCTAGCTAGCTTGAACTTGAGCTAGCTAGCTAGCTTGAGTTTGAGCTAGCTAGCTTGAGCTTGAGCTAGCTAGCTTGAGCTTGAGCTAGCTAGCTAGCTTGAACTTGAGCTAGCTAGCTAGCTTGAGCTTGAGCTAGCTAGCTAGCTTGAGCTTGAGCTAGCTAGCTAGCTTGAGCTTGAGCTTGAGCTAGCTAGCTTGAGCTTGAGCTTGAGCTAGCTAGCTAGCTTGAGCTTGAGCTAGCTAGCTTGAGCTTGAGCTAGCTAGCTTGAGCTTGAGCTAGCTAGCTAGCTTGAGCTTGAGCTAGCTAGCTAGCTTGAACTTGAGCTAGCTAGCTAGCTTGAGCTTGAGCTAGCTAGCTAGCTTGAGCTAGCTAGCTAGCTTGAGCTTGAGCTTGAGCTTGAGCTAGCTAGCTTGAGCTTGAGCTAGCTAGCTAGCTTGAGCTTGAGCTAGCTAGCTAGCTTGAGCTTGAGCTAGCTAGCTAGCTTGAGCTTGAGCTTGAGCTAGCTAGCTTGAGCTTGAGCTAGCTAGCTAGCTTGAGCTTGAGCTAGCTAGCTAGCTTGAGCTTGAGCTTGAGCTAGCTAGCTTGAGCTTGAGCTTGAGCTAGCTAGCTAGCTTGAGCTTGAGCTAGCTAGCTTGAGCTTGAGCTAGCTAGCTTGAGCTTGAGCTAGCTAGCTAGCTTGTGCTTGAGCTAGCTAGCTAGCTTGAGCTTGAGCTTGAGCTAGCTGGCTTGAGCTTGAGCTAGCTAGCTTGAGCTTGAGCTAGCTAGCTTGAGCTTGAGCTAGCTAGCTAGCTTGAACTTGAGCTAGCTAGCTAGCTTGAGCTTGAGCTAGCTAGCTAGCTTGAGCTTGAGCTAGCTAGCTAGCTTGAGCTTGAGCTTGAGCTAGCTAGCTTGAGCTTGAGCTTGAGCTAGCTAGCTAGCTTGAGCTTGAGCTAGCTAGCTTGAGCTTGAGCTAGCTAGCTTGAGCTTGAGCTAGCTAGCTAGCTTGAGCTTGAGCTAGCTAGCTAGCTTGAACTTGAGCTAGCTAGCTAGCTTGAGCTTGAGCTAGCTAGCTAGCTTGAGCTAGCTAGCTAGCTTGAGCTTGAGCTTGAGCTAGCTAGCTTGAGCTTGAGCTAGCTAGCTAGCTTGAGCTTGAGCTAGCTAGCTAGCTTGAGCTTGAGCCAGCTAGCTAGCTTGAGCTTGAGCTTGAGCTAGCTAGCTTGAGCTTGAGCTTGAGCTAGCTAGCTAGCTTGAGCTTGAGCTAGCTAGCTTGAGCTTGAGCTAGCTAGCTTGAGCTTGAGCTAGCTAGCAAGCTTGTGCTTGAGCTAGCTAGCTAGCTTGAGCTTGAGCTTGAGCTAGCTAGCTTGAGCTTGAGCTAGCTAGCTTGAGCTTGAGCTAGCTAGCTTGAGCTTGAGCTAGCTAGCAAGCTTGTGCTTGAGCTAGCTAGCTAGCTTGAGCTTGAGCTTGAGCTAGCTGGCTTGAGCTTGAGCTAGCTAGCTTGAGCTTGAGCTAGCTAGCTTGAGCTTGAGCTAGCTAGCTAGCTTGAACTTGAGCTAGCTAGCTAGCTTGAGCTTGAGCTAGCTAGCTAGCTTGAGCTTGAGCTAGCTAGCTAGCTTGAGCTTGAGCTTGAGCTAGCTAGCTTGAGCTTGAGCTTGAGCTAGCTAGCTAGCTGGAGCTTGAGCTAGCTAGCTTGAGCTTGAGCTAGCTAGCTTGAGCTTGAGCTAGCTAGCTAGCTTGAGCTTGAGCTAGCTAGCTAGCTTGAACTTGAGCTAGCTAGCTAGCTTGAGTTTGAGCTAGCTAGCTTGAGCTTGAGCTAGCTAGCTTGAGCTTGAGCTAGCTAGCTAGCTTGAACTTGAGCTAGCTAGCTAGCTTGAGCTTGAGCTAGCTAGCTAGCTTGAGCTTGAGCTAGCTAGCTAGCTTGAGCTTGAGCTTGAGCTAGCTAGCTTGAGCTTGAGCTTGAGCTAGCTAGCTAGCTTGAGCTTGAGCTAGCTAGCTTGAGCTTGAGCTAGCTAGCTTGAGCTTGAGCTAGCTAGCTAGCTTGAGCTTGAGCTAGCTAGCTAGCTTGAACTTGAGCTAGCTAGCTAGCTTGAGCTTGAGCTAGCTAGCTAGCTTGAGCTAGCTAGCTAGCTTGAGCTTGAGCTTGAGCTTGAGCTAGCTAGCTTGAGCTTGAGCTAGCTAGCTAGCTTGAGCTTGAGCTAGCTAGCCAGCTTGAGCTTGAGCTAGCTAGCTAGCTTGAGCTTGAGCTTGAGCTAGCTAGCTTGAGCTTGAGCTTGAGCTAGCTAGCTAGCTTGAGCTTGAGCTAGCTAGCTAGCTTGAGCTTGAGCTTGAGCTAGCTAGCTTGAGCTTGAGCTTGAGCTAGCTAGCTAGCTTGAGCTTGAGCTAGCTAGCTTGAGCTTGAGCTAGCTAGCTTGAGATTGAGCTAGCTAGCTAGCTTGTGCTTGAGCTAGCTAGCTAGCTTGAGCTTGAGCTTGAGCTAGCTGGCTTGAGCTTGAGCTAGCTAGCTTGAGCTTGAGCTAGCTAGCTTGAGCTTGAGCTAGCTAGCTAGCTTGAACTTGAGCTAGCTAGCTAGCTTGAGCTTGAGCTTGAGCTAGCTAGCTAGCTTGAGCTTGAGCTAGCTAGCTAGCTTGAGCTTGAGCTTGAGCTAGCTAGCTTGAGCTTGAGCTTGAGCTAGCTAGCTAGCTTGAGCTTGAGCTAGCTAGCTTGAGCTTGAGCTAGCTAGCTTGAGCTTGAGCTAGCTAGCTAGCTTGAGCTTGAGCTAGCTAGCTAGCTTGAACTTGAGCTAGCTAGCTAGCTTGAGCTTGAGCTAGCTAGCTAGCTTGAGCTAGCTAGCTAGCTTGAGCTTGAGCTTGAGCTTGAGCTAGCTAGCTTGAGCTTGAGCTAGCTAGCTAGCTTGAGCTTGAGCTAGCTAGCTAGCTTGAGCTTGAGCTAGCTAGCTAGCTTGAGCTTGAGCTTGAGCTAGCTAGCTTGAGCTTGAGCTTGAGCTAGCTAGCTAGCTTGAGCTTGAGCTAGCTAGCTTGAGCTTGAGCTAGCTAGCTTGAGCTTGAGCTAGCTAGCTAGCTTGAGCTTGAGCTAGCTAGCTAGCTTGAGCTTGAGCTAGCTGGCTTGAGCTTGAGCTAGATAGCTTGAGCTTGAGCTAGCTAGCTAGCTTGAGCTAGCTAGCTAGAGCTCGACCTATGAAAAGCTGCGCAAACACTTATTCTATAATAATTGCGAAAATTAAAAATTTCACAAGTGAAAAGCTGCATAAACAGTAATTCTATGTGTGGGGCATTATTAGGGGGAGGTGTCTTGTCAAAATATGGCTGGACTAAAGACCTCAACCCAGATAGGGTGGAAGGCCCTATGATCGGTCTGTTACTAATCGGTGACCGATAAAGACCTGACCAAGGCCTGTAGTAAGCTTGGTTAGGCATTACAGGAGATAACACTAAGACCGAGGGGTCTTAGAGAGCCCTCTAGCGGGGCGAATAGAGCTAGATCGAGCCTTGGGAAAGCTAGATCGAGCAGGACTGAAGCTAAAGGATAGACCGAGAGGTCTGTCTGGTCCTCCTAGAGAGGCCAAGAGAAAGTACGAGAAGCCAACTAAAGCTTGATCGGGCCTTCAGCAAGCACGACCGAGCTGTACCGGAGCTAACACTAAGACCGAGGGGTCTTAGAGAGCCCTCTAGCGGGGCGAATAGAGCTAGATCGAGCCTTGGGAAAGCTAGATCGAGCAGGACTGAAGCTAAACGATAGACCGAGAGGTCTGTCTGGTCCTCCTAGAGAGGCCAAGAGAAAAAACGAGAAGCTAACTAAAGCTTGATCGGGCCTTCAGCAAGCACGACCGAGCTGTACCGGAGCTAACACTAAGACCGAGGGGTCTTAGAGAGCCCTCTAGCGGGGCGAATAGAGCTTGATCAAGCCTTGGGCAAGCTAGATCGAGCAGGACTGAAGCTAAGCAAGAGACCGAGAGGTCTGTCTGGTCCTCCTAGAGAGGCCAAGAGAAAGTACGAGAAGCCAACTAAAGCTTGATCGGGCCTTCAGCAAGCACGACCGAGCTGTACCGGAGCTAACACTAAGACCGAGGGGTCTTAGAGAGCCCTCTAGCGGGGCGAATAGAGCTAGATCGAGCCTTGGGAAAGCTAGATCGAGCAGGACTGAAGCTAAACGATAGACCGAGAGGTCTGTCTGGTCCTCCTAGAGAGGCCAAGAGAAAGTACGAGAAGCTAACTAAAGCTTGATCGCGCCTTCAGCAAGCACGATTGAGCAAGACCGGAGCTAACACTAAGACCGAAGTGTCTTAGAGAGCCCTCTGGTGGGGCGAATAGAGCTAGATCGAGCCTTGGGAAAGCTAGATCGAGTAAGATTGAAGCTGAAAGAGTGTCAGAGGAGCAAATGAACCTCCAAAAAGTGAAAATCAAATTTTAGAAAAAACACAAGTTAAATACTGCATGGACAGTATTTCTATGTGTGGGGCATTATTAGGGGGAGGTGTCTTGTCAAAATATGGCTGGACTAAAGACCTCAACCCGGATAGGGTGGAAGGCCCCATGATCGGTCTGTTACTAATCGGTGACCGATAAAGACCTGACCAAGGCCTGTAGTAAGCTTGGTTAGGCATTACAGGAGTTAACACTAAGACCGAGGGGTCTTAGAGAGCCCTCTAGCGGGGCGAATAGAGCTAGATCGAGCCTTGGGAAAGCTAGATCGAGCAGGACTGAAGCTAAGCAAGAGACCGAAAGGTCTGTCTGGTCCTCCTAGAGAGGCCAAGAGAAAGTACGAGAAGCTAACTAAAGCTTGATCAGGCCTTCAGCAAGCACGACCGAGCTGTACCGGAGCTAACACTAAGACCGAGGGGTCTTAGAGAGCCCTCTAGCAGGGCGAATAGATCTAGATCGAGCCTTGGGAAAGCTAGATCGAGCAGGACTGAAGCTAAACGATAGACCGAGAGGTCTGTCTGGTCCTCCTAGAGAGGCCAAGAGAAAGTACGAGAAGCTAACTAAAGCTTGATCGGGCCTTCAGCAAGCACGACCGAGCTGTACCGGAGCTAACACTAAGACCGAGGGGTCTTAGAGAGCCCTCTAGCAGGGCGAATAGAGCTAGATCGAGCCTTGGGAAAGCTAGATCAAGCAGGACTGAAGCTAAACGATAGACCGAGAGGTCTGTCTGGTCCTCCTATAGAGGCCAAGAGAAAGTACGAGAATCTAACTAAAGCTTGATCGGGCCTTCAGCAAGCACGACCGAGCTGTACCGGAGCTAACACTAAGACCGAGGGGTCTTAGAGAGCCCTCTAGCAGGGCGAATAGAGCTAGATCGAGCCTTGGGAAAGCTAGATCGAGCAGGACTGAAGCTAAACGATAGACCGAGAGGTCTGTCTGGTCCTCCTAGAGAGGCCAAGAGGAAGTACGAGAAGCTAACTAAAGCTTGATCGCGCCTTCAGCAAGCACGATTGAGCAAGACCGGAGCTAACACTAAGACCGAAGTGTCTTAGAGAGCCCTCTAGTGGGGCGAATAGAGCTAGATCGAGCCTTGGGAAAGCTAGATCGAGTAAGATTGAAGCTGAAAGAGTGTCAGAGGAGCAAATGAACCTCCAAAAAGTGAAAATCAAATTTTAGAAAAAAACACAAGTTAAATACTGCATGGACAGTAATTCTATGTGTGGGGCATTATTAGGGAGAGGTGTCTTGTCAAAATATGGCTGGACTAAAGACCTCAACCCGGATAGGGTGGAAGGCCCTATGATTGGTCTGTTACTAATCGGTGACCGATAAAGACCTGACCAAGGCCTGTAGTAAGCTTGGTTAGGCATTACAGAAGATAACACTAAGACCGAGGGGTCTTAGAGAGCCCTCTAGCGGGGCGAATAGAGCTTGATCAAGCCTTGGGCAAGCTAGATCGAGCAGGACTGAAGCTAAACGATAGACCGAGAGGTCTGTCTGGTCCTCCTAGAGAGGCCAAGAGAAAGTACGAGAATCTAACTAAAGCTGGGTCGGGCCTTCAGCAAGCACGACCGAGCAGTACCGGAGCTAACACTAAGACCGAGGGGTCTTAGAGAGCCCTCTAGTGGGGCGAATAGAGCTAGATCGAGCCTTGGGAAAGCTAGATCGAGCAGGACTGAAGCTAAACGATAAACCGAAAGGTCTGACGGGTCCTCATAAGAGGCATGGAGAAAGATCTGATACTAAAGTACCTCTCGGAAGTAATAAAATATGCCTGATGAAGCCGGGTATGATGTTTGTTGTTTGATGGCATTCATCGATTAGGTCTGGTGGATTCCCCATTACTCCGAGTGGTACTAGTAGAGGCTCCTACAGGGGTGAGCAAAGCGAGATCAAGCCTTAGGCAAGCTAGATCGAGCAGAACTGAAGCTGAAAAGCAAAATAAATGACAGGTCTGTCCAAATCAATAAACTTGAAATCCAGTGTGGTCACCACGGGTCACGAGGTGAATTCCTAGCGATTGTCTGCTGAACGTATAGGAAGGCCCGAAACAAACGATAATTTCATTGCACAGTGGAGATACTATACGTTCAGGAGTAGCATACATCGGGTTTGATCTATGATCATGTCTGGTCTCCGAGGATCCACCGGGTTACCAACTGGCACCGCTGTACTGGGTGTAAAACTGGGCCACCTGAAGTCCCGGGTGTAAAACTAGGTGCCTCTGTGCCAAAGTAGCGGCTTGCGTAGTGCATTATGCCTCCGGCTTGCGAAATGGTTATAAGCAATAACAACAGGACGCCGCGGGGTGTTCACTTAAAGGAGTAACGTTCTCTCAAGGGAGGGGATCTAAAAATCTTGATAAAACATTTATTCTATGCAAAATTTGTGCGCAAATTTTGCAAAGTAAAAAGCTGCACTGTAGCAAATTCTATGTGTGTAGCATTATTAGGGAAGTGTTGTTTGATGGCACCTCTCTACTTGATGCACCAAAGAACTACCTTGATGGCTCATGACCGCTGGTAATCTGTCGTCGCTAGTAGTTCGGAACTGAGAACAAATATGTTCGCAAATTACAACAATTATACAGCATATTGCTGAATAAAGCAGAACCGAATAATACTCAGTGACTTTACACCAAGACTGACTAATGTCTGGATTGTATCGTCCTACTCGAGTAAGGCGAAGAAAAGCTAGAAAGATACGCTTTTCACAAAGCAGGCTTAATGCATGCAAACCAAGGAGGAAGGAGTGATGCCCCTCCTTATAATAAGCAGAACCAAATAAAGAACAGACAGCATCATCTGTACAGTGACCAAGAAGAGGTGAAACTTCTGTATGTGAAAAGGCAATTTGAGCGAGATTTATTAGCAGACTAGTATTATGTTGTTTCTAGTAGGCGAAAGCCGAAACATCAACATGTGAAAATCTGATATTAAATCCTCAATCATTTTCCCTAGTATTATACAGCTATGAGTAACCTTAATTGGACACGGCAATTATTGCTGACCGGTGAAACTTTCGCATGGGAAAGACACACACACTTCTTGACAAAGCAATAAGTATTATGCTGTTTCTAGTACGCGAAAGCAGAAACATCAGCATGTGAAAGTTGTGAAGTTGAAGAATTTTTGTGTTGAGTACGATGTTGTTACTAGTAACCATGTCGACAGCTGAGAACTGTTCTCTAACCAATAGAAGGTGAAACTTCTGTATGTGAAAAGGCAATTTGAGCGAGATTTCTTAGCAGACTAGTATTATGTTGTTTCTAGTAGGCGAAAGCCGAAACATCAACATGTGAAAATCTGATATTAAATCCTCAATCATTTTCCCTAGTATTATACAGCTACTAGTAGCCGTAATTGGTCAGGGAAACATTGTTGACCGGTGAAACTTCACATGGGAAAGACACACAAATTACTTGACAAAACAATAAGTATTATGCTGTTTCTAGTATGCGAAAGCAGAAACATCAGCATGTGAAAGTTGTGAAGTTGAAAAGTTTTTGTGTTGAGTACGGTGTTGTTACTAGTAACCATGTCGACAGCTGGAAAGCTGTTCTCTAACCAATAAAAGGTAAAACTTCTGTATCTGAAGAGGCGGCGTGATTGAGATTTTTAACAGACTAGTATTATGTTGTTTCTAGTAGGCGAGAGCCGAAACATCGACATGTGAACATCTGGTTTTTAAATCATGAGTCAATTCTCCCTAGTATGATACAGTTGTTAGCCGGTATTGGTAACAGTAGAACAGAGATTTGGAGGGCAAAACCTGCTCATGGGAAATGCTCACAGAGCGCTATCTACCAGTACACATAGTATTATGCTGTTTCTAGTACGCGCGAGCCGAAACATCAGCATGTGAAATGTGTAATCGTGGGTAACTCTAAGTGTGTAGAGTACTGTGTAGTAACTAGTAGCCATGCCAAAGCATGCATTGAAACTCTTCGTGATTTAAAAAGCTCAAAGCAAGATTGACGAGGCCGCAAGGCTATGTCTTTCTAAATTCGAACAAATCGAAAGATTGTTCAAAGTACAATTAAACTGATTGATCCTGTCAGTTGCCATATGCTTGTCTGAAAGACTAAGCCATGCATGTGCAAGCGAAGCTTGAAAAAGTGGAACCGCGAATGGCTCATTAAATCAGTTACTATCTATTAGTTGATTTGCAAGCTAAATGAATAACTGCGGTAACCCTGCAGCTAATGCATGCTGATTGTCCGACACTGTCGGAGACTTTTACAAGACTACACCGGGTGATTTGCTAAGTACAGACACATCCCGTGATGAGTCCTAGTAACTGAAAGATCCCAGATAGCTTCGGCTTGGGGACGGAACTTCCGAATTTCTGACCTATCAACCTATGATGGTAGTGTAACGGACTACCATGGTTGTGACGGGTAACGGGGAATCAGGGTTCGATTCCGGAGAGGGAGCCTTAGAAACGGCTACCACATCCAAGGAAGGCAGCAGGCACGCAAATTACCCACTCTCCGCACGAGGAGGTAGTGACTAGAAATAATGATATGAACCTTTATGGTTTGTAATCAGAATGGAATGGACTTAAAAGCTCCATTGATGAACGAGTAGAGGGCAAGTCTGGTGCCAGCAGCCGCGGTAATACCAGCCTCTACAAGCGTATGCAATAGTTGCTGCGTTTAAAAAGCTCATAGTTGGATCTGTTTGAGTAGAACGGCAACATGGTCTTCAGTTAAATCTGTTGACTCGTTCCGCTCATCCTTCGCATCGAAGAAATAGTTTGCACTTAAATGTGACGAACTGTGGAAACGGTGTTTTCACCCTGAGAAAATTAGAGTGTTCAAAGCATCCTTTGGGATCGAATAATAAAGCATGGAATAATGGAGAATGACCCGCTACTCGATTGATGCCGGTTGGCTGAGTGCGGTAATGATTGAAAGGAACAGACGGGGGCATTTGTATTGCTACGTTAGAGGTGAAATTCTTGGATCGTGGCAAGACAAACTACTGCGAAAGCATTTGCCAAGAATGTTTTCATTAATCAAGAACGAAAGTCAGAGTATTGAAGAGGATTAGATACCCTCGTAATTCTGACCATAAACTATACCAACCTACAATTTGTCAAAGTCGATCTTGACTTGGCAAGAGATTAACCGGGAAACCAAAGTTTATTGGTTCCGGGGGAAGTATGGTTGCAAAATCGAAACTTAAAGGAATTGACGGAAGGGCACCACCAGGAGTGGAGCCTGCGGCTTAATTTGACTCAACACGGGAAAACTCACCCGGTCCAGACATCTTAAGGATTGACAGATTGAATATCTTTCATGATTATATGGGCGGTGGTGCATGGCCGTTCTTAGTTAGTGGAGTGATCTGTCTGGTTAATTCCGATAACGAACGAGATCTTCTCCATCTAAATAATGAAATTCACTATATGTGAATTCAAACACTTCTTAGAGGAACTATGCGGAATTAAATACCGCAGATGAAGTGAGGCTATAACAGGTCTGTGATGCCCTTAGATGTTCTGGACTGCACGCGCGCTACACTGTGTACTTTTAGATTGAGTACTCAGCCCTTGGTCCGAAATGGACTGGGCAATCAGAGAAAAGTACAGCGCTTCAAGGGGATCGTCTGTTGTAACTTGCAGACGTGAACCAGGAATTCCTGGTACTTATGAGTCAACAACTCATAGGGATTACGTCCCTGCCCTTTGTACACACCGCCCGTCGCTACTACTGATTGGATAGTTAAGCAAGAATTGCAAATTCCTACTGTTGGGACTTCGGTCTCCGGCAACGGGATGAAGCGGATCGAGCTTAATTGTCTAGAGGAAGTAAAAGTCGTAACAAGGTTTCCGTAGGGGAACCTGCGGAAGGATCAGTGATTGATTCCTTCGGGCATGGCTGCTGGTAGAGGCCATGTCTGTAGTGCGCATGACGCTCTGTCGCTAGAGATTGCTTGGCAACCAATCTCGAATTATGTATCGAGCTCAAAAACTACTTGTGTGGATACATAGTTCAGCAGTCATGGCAAGGGACTGCTTAAAGGGAGACTAGTTAGCAAAAGCAGCCTAGCAGAACTGCAGCTATCTAGATCTCAGAAGCTGGGTTATAGAAGCCCAGCTATAGACTTGTGAATGAGAAAGGCCTAAAAAGGTCCACAAGTCGCGTGGTTAGAACCGACACGCAAAAATCCCAGCGAGTGACAGAGCGTTGCGCTGTTCAGTGGGAAAGAGTTGAGCTACTCGGGGCGCCCACTGAACTTGCTCCGAGCCAAAGGCTCGAAAAAACACAGCTTAGCCTCAGATCCTTTACATAGAAGGCTAGCTAAAATAAACTTACCTTGGACGAGGGTAAAGTTTAGTCAGTTCTTAGGGGAGAGTAATCCACAGCTTCTCGCCCTCTGAACATTCTCCCAGATATGTAGGTCTGGGAGAGTCTCCTCCTGTTCTTCGGAATCTGGAGGTAGACAAAGACAGTACGATACGATCTTGCATCGGGATGACTAACCGATAATGATCATAATCTGACAATTTTTCCGGCTTGAGGCACCGGAGTCAGATTAAAGACACATACTGAACTAAAGGCGTATGTGCAAAGCTTGTCGGAGTGTAGAGAGTCAAGCTGAGTTGACTCGTCACGTGGTGATGACAACAGCCATGTGCAAAACACTCACAACTTTATCGTCTATGTGGAAAAGGTTGCTAACAGCGCTCTCTATGAGAGGCCCTCGCATATAACTATACGAGGAAAAGGCGATAGAGTTGTTTGAATGTGGGGCAGGTTCATCGACAAGCTAAGTTGATCACATTCTTGTTGTGGCATCCTACTAGAATTGGTCACGGTCTGCACCAACTCTCCCCAAGTTGGCCAGACTTAAAACTAGAAATAAGGTTTGCAGCTATGTGAACCTAGAAACTGTAAAGGAGTTGAAAGAACTTAAAGGAATTGAAAGAGGCCTTGAGGTATATCCTCTTGGTAAAGACCCACAAAAGCTCACAAAAGTGGCTTCGAAGGGCAAAACTGGTTCATCCAAAACAATTGGAGAGCTTAAAGCAGAACCAATTCGAATGAAACACTATTGGTGAAACTTCATCATGAGAACGTCACAAGCTGATCACGCTCTATGATATGACTAGTATTATGTTGCTTCTAGTAGGCTAAGCGCAAGCCGAAACATCAACATGTGAAAGTCGTAGAATTTTGCAATCAAACTGTGGCTAGTACTGTGATGTTACTAGTAACCTGGTGTTCCGTCATATGGCCAAGAGAGCATTTGAAGGCGAAACTTCTGCATGGGAAAGCTGCATCATGATCAAAATTTTATATCGAGTATTATGTTGACGTTAGTAGGCCTTGGCCGAAAACGCAGCATGTGAAAGGTATAGATAAAAGTTATTGTTGCAGTCAGTACTGTGTAGTTACTAGTAGCTGGATTTAAGCTCAAAATGAGACACTGTTGGTGAAACTTCATCATGAGAATGTCACAAGCTGATCAAGCTCTATGATATGACTAGTATTATGTTGCTTCTAGTAGGCTAAGCGCAAGCCGAAACATCAACATGTGAAAGTCGTAGAATTTTGCGATCAAATTGTGGCTAGTACTGTGATGTTACTAGTAACCTTGTGTTACGTCATATGGCCAAGAGAGCATTTGAAGGCGAAACTTCTGCATGGGGAAGCTGCATCATGAACAAAAGTTTATATCGAGTATTATGTTGACATTAGTAGGCCCTGGCCGAAAGCGCAGCATGTGAAAGGTATAGATAAAAGTTATCGTTGCAGTCAGTACTGTGTAGTTACTAGTAGCTGGATTTAAGCTCGAAATGAGACACTGTTGGTGAAACTTCATCATGAGAACGTCACAAGCTGATCACGCTCCATGATATGACTAGTATTATGTTGCTTCTAGTAGGCTAAGCGCAAGCCGAAACATCAACATGTGAAAGTCGTAGAATTTTGCGATCAAATTGTGGCTAGTACTGTGATGTTACTAGTAACCTTGTGTTACGTCATATGGCCAAGAGAGCATTTGAAGGCGAAACTTCTGCATGGGGAAGCTGCATCATGAACAAAAGTTTATATCGAGTATTATGTTGACGTTAGTAGGCCCTGGCCGAAAGCGCAGCATGTGAAAGGTATAGATAAAAGTTAGCGTTGCAGTCAGTACTGTGTAGTTACTAGTAGCTGGATTTAAGCTCGAAATGAGACACTGTTGGTGAAACTTCATCATGAGAACGTCACAAGCTGATCACGCTCTATGATATGACTAGTATTATGTTGCTTCTAGTAGGCTAAGCGCAAGCCGAAACATCAACATGTGAAAGTCGTAGAATTTTGCAATCAAACTGTGGCTAGTACTGTGATGTTACTAGTAACCTTTTCTTACGTCATATGGCCAAGAGAGCATTTGAAGGCGAAACTTCTGCATGGGGAAGCTGCATCATGAACAAAAGTTTATATCGAGTATTATGTTGACGTTAGTAGGCCCTGGCCGAAAGCGCAGCATGTGAAAGGTATAGATAAAAGTTATCGTTGCAGTCAGTACTGTGTAGTTACTAGTAGCTGGATTTAAGCTCGAAGTGAGACACTGTTGGTGAAACTTCATCATGAGAACGTCACAAGCTGATCACGCTCTATGATATGACTAGTATTATGTTGCTTATAGTAGGCTAAGCGCAAGCCGAAACATCAACATGTGAAAGTCGTAGAATTTTGCGATCAAATTGTGGCTAGTACTGTGATGTTACTAGTAACCTTGTGTTACGTCATATGGCCAAGAGAGCATTTGAAGGCGAAACTTCTGCATGGGGAAGCTGCATCATGAACAAAAGTTTATATCGAGTATTATGTTGACGTTAGTAGGCCCTGGCCGAAAGCGCAGCATGTGAAAGGTATAGATAAAAGTTAGCGTTGCAGTCAGTACTGTGTAGTTACTAGTAGCTGGATTTAAGCTCGAAATGAGACACTGTTGGTGAAACTTCATCATGAGAACGTCACAAGCTGATCACGCTCTATGATATGACTAGTATTATGTTGCTTCTAGTAGGCTAAGCGCAAGCCGAAACATCAACATGTGAAAGTCGTAGAATTTTGCAATCAAACTGTGGCTAGTACTGTGATGTTACTAGTAACCTTTTCTTACGTCATATGGCCAAGAGAGCATTTGAAGGCGAAACTTCTGCATGGGGAAGCTGCATCATGAACAAAAGTTTATATCGAGTATTATGTTGACGTTAGTAGGCCCTGGCCGAAAGCGCAGCATGTGAAAGGTATAGATAAAAGTTATCGTTGCAGTCAGTACTGTGTAGTTACTAGTAGCTGGATTTAAGCTCGAAGTGAGACACTGTTGGTGAAACTTCATCATGAGAACGTCACAAGCTGATCACGCTCTATGATATGACTAGTATTATGTTGCTTATAGTAGGCTAAGCGCAAGCCGAAACATCAACATGTGAAAGTCGTAGAATTTTGCGATCAAACTGTGGCTAGTACTTTGATGATGCTTGTAGCCAACCGAATTGGTTGAAAAGCCCAATAAGTAAGCTAACTTGGGAGAGCTTGTTGGAAACCAAATGCTACTAGATTGGTCCAAATACATCCTTCAACAGGGGATCACTTGGCTCGCTTTACGAAGAGGAGCACAGCTATATGTGTTAATTCGGTATGAATCGCAAGATTTGTTTACCGACCTCTCTAACGCAAAAGGCGGTCTCGGCTTCGGCTGTTGACTGCGTCCGATTCAGGGTTATATAACTCTCGATTGAACACATTGATGTTCTATTGTTGGTGCTTCCAATAAAATTGGAACACTTAAAGCAGAACCGATTCAAATAATAGCATTCTGATCAATGATTGCATTCCTTGATCAAGAACTGCTGGAGTCATTGTGATGGCGAATTTTCTTCATAAGAAAATTGCAAAGAGACGGAACTTAATGAGACTAGTATTATGTTGTTTCTAGTAAGCGGAAGCTGAAACAGCAACATGTGAAAATCAAGTTTTGTTCAATGATCTCGAGGCGATAAGTACTATGAAGCAACTAGTAGCCTAAGCATGACTCAGATTTGAGACAGTCAAAAAGACTGGCGAAACTTCTTCACATGAAAGTTACATAGAGAACTACAAATGTATACAGCGAGTATTATGTTGTTTCTAGTAGGCGAAAGCTGAAACATCAACATGTGAAAGTTGTCTGCAAACTGTAGAACGATATGTGATTAGTACTGTGCTGTTACTAGTAGCCAGTCTGACTGTAGAAGCCAAGACAAAGGGAAACTAATGCATCTGAAAAGGACAAGTTATGGAAAGGTATGCACGATAAGTATTATGTTGTTTCTAGTAAGCGGCAGCTGAAACATCAACATGTGAACGTCGTTGTGTACAGTAACCTAGAACTATATAGTCCTTAGTAACGTGCATTTACTAGTACCTGTAATTGGTATTCAGACTCAGGCAGTTTGGAATAGTTTGGCAAAGATGCACCAGAGAAAACTGGGATTTGATACAGAAATTGTTGAATACAAGTATTATGCTGCTTCTAGTAGGTTGAATCCGAAACATCAGCATGTGAAAATTGAAAACATTTCTGGTTCGAATTGTCACAAGTATTTGGTGATCTGAGTAGCCAAACTCACTACAACGCCAATTGAAGGCAAAAATTCTCAACGGGAAAAGCTATTCTCATTGAATGAGCTAACAAGACGAGTATTATGTTGCTTCTAGTAGGCGAAAGCCAAAACATCAACATGTGAAAGTCTTGCTGAACAAATTTAATGTTGTTGAGCTCAGTACCGTGTGAATTAGTAGCCATAATTGGCGAGCGAAAATTGAACTGGCGAAACTTCGTCTTTGGAAAATTGCAGATGCCGAGCACTTATTTTGCAACGAGTATTATGTTGACTGTAGTAAGCGAAAGCCGAAACAGCAACATGTGAAAGCTGTTGAAATTTGTGGTCATTTTGCAATAAGTACAAGGAGTGTAACTAGTAGCCAGGTCAAAATTTGGGATAAGAATGAGCAAAAAATTCTGCATGAGAACAGTTGAAATTATGAAACTAAATTACAAAGACTAGTATTATGTTGTTTCGAGTACGCGAAAGCGGAAACATCAACATGTGAACGTTTGTAACGAAGTTTCGTTAATTTTCAGCCTAGTACTGAGCAAGAACGAGTAGCCTCATCTCCAATCCCACGCAAAATGTAGTGAAATATGTGAGTGAACCTTATTCACGGTGAGGGTTTCCCGAGGTCTGTATTGCAGCGAGTATTATGTTGCTTCTAGTAAGCGAAAGCTGAAACAACAACATTTGAAAGTTGGAATTAATGACTGAATGGAAACTTCGACCTGTGTTTGATAGTAGTAGCGAACAAAACTGCTGAATCGGTTTCTGTCTCATATTGGTCAGTGAACCAATTAAGAGACAATCAACTACATAACCTGAATTGGGCGAGAGAACCCCCTTAACTTAAGCATATCAGTAAGGGGAGGAAAAGAAATCAACTGAGAATCCCTTAGTAATGGCGAATGAACAGGGAAAAGCTCATCGGGAAGAGAAATGGCAACATTTCTCGGTGTCCGGTATGGTTTGATGCTAGACTGGTGAATTTGTCCTGATGTCTACTGGAAAGTAGCATCAAAGAAGGTGAAAATCCTGTAAAGGTCATTTTCGATACCAGTCATAATGGCTCATTCCTATGAGTAGAGTTGTTTGAAAG
>NW_027451488.1:0-23721 GCF_964194025.1 Convolutriloba macropyga
AAAAAAAGGCTGTTTTTAAGCGATACAGCCTAAGGTTGTGAAAAAAAGACTATTCAAGAAAGCACTCAAAATGTAAAAAAATAGGAAAAATTGACAACAGTTAGCAGGAAGTAAAACAAATAGCAAATAAAACAAAGACCTCAAAAACCCCGAAACAGTTACGTTCAAATTGAAAACTGACACAAATGCAATAAAGATGTCTGAAGAAAACCAAAATTGCTGAAAAAGCGACCGACAAAGCAATGTTTACAATGAAAGATGAAGATTGCATCTTAAAGTCTTATATATTTGCTTCAACTGGTCAAAAAAGGCTATTAAACGGGCTTTTCATAATTACTATAACTACAAAGACCACGACAAACCATATATTTAAGCGAACAATTGAAAACTAAGTTAAAGTTCCGCAACTGAAATTAGTTTTTTGCTTAGCAAAAGCTCTTCCACGTCTACTTTTCTCGTTCTCTCTCACAACGATGTAGGCAGACAAAACAATTGTTTTTTGTCTCTTCTTTTGATCTTGGCAATTCTAACTAAGCTTTGTATTCAGCTCTGCTTTGATTTTTTTTGTGTTTATTCAGTGACACTTAATCAGTTGAAAATAGTGGAAGATTACAAGACCTCCTCCAACGCTGGAGATGCCACTGAGAAACCCATTTTGTCAACATCGTTGCAAAACAAATTTTCATTGCCCTCGAATGAAAATGCAATGAAAATGCAGCGTCATTTGTCAGTATTTTTTGTTACGTTCCTTCTTACAACAGTAACTTTTTCTTTATAGTTGAATATTGTGGGCAACAATCTTCTCGTAAATCGTTTTTTGACGGTATCATAGATCCTTTTCGCACATGCAGAGATAACTATGCTTAATGCTTTTTGGCTCCTCCAGCGTGCAATTTGTGCAAGAACTGATGTTCGAACTCACACATTTGTTTTAGCTGACAGGCAAATGGCTTGTGTAGATGGTAAATGTTTCCTGCATTTTTATGTTTCGAGAAAGAAGACACAAGACCAATAAAATGTCTCACGTGTACTTACGACTCATATTGGCATTAACTTCACTTGATCGCATTTCCTTGAGTGGGATTTAATTTCCAATCTCTATAATTCAACTGACCCTAGCACCATCATCTGTGCCTCCTATTTCTTGTAGAATTTTTTGTTTTGCTAGAGACCTTTTAAATCTAGGAAAAATTGCAAAATTGTTTTTTTTTATTAAATGGAAACGGCCTTTCTAAGTATTACAGCTTAAGATTGTGGAGCAAAAAAAAAACATTTGAAAAAGCGCTCAATATCAAAAAAGAGAAAATGGACAACAATAAACAGGAATAAAAAAATTAGCAAGTGAAACAAAGACCTCAAAAAAATCCAAAAAACTGCGTTCAACTTAAAAACTGACACAAATGCAAAAAATAAGTAAGAAAAATACACAGAAGAATACGACCGACAAGGCACATTAATAAAAAATATAAATCAAACTTTTCAAATTAAATATTTAAGAAGATTCTTAAATATTTGCTTTTACTGATCAAAAAGATTTATTTACTACAACTAAAGAAACCACAATAAACCATAAATTTAAGCCAACAATTGAAAACTGCGTTGAAGTGCCGCAGCTAAAAATAGTTTCTTGCATATCAAAAGCTCTTTCACGGCTAGTTTTCGCGTTCTCTCTCAAATTGATGTACGAAGACAAAACAATTGTTTTATGTCTCTTCTTTTAACTTTGTGCAAATTTAACTTAGCTTTTTTTTTCAGCTTGAATTGATTTTTTGTGTTTATTCAGTGACACTTAATCAATTGAAAAAAAGCGGAAGATTAGAGACCTCAATTAAAGCTGGAGATGCAACTGGGACACCTAGTTTGTCAAAATCATTGCAAAACAAATACTCATTGCCCTCGAAAAGATCGAGAGCTTCAATGAAAATGCGCCGTCAATTGTCACATTTTATGTTACCTTCTTTTTTAAAACAGTCACGTTTTCTTTGTAGTTAAATCTGGTAAGCAACAATTTTTTCGTTATTTGTTTTTTTACGGTATCACAGATCCTCTTTGCATATGCAGAGAAAACCATTCTTAAAGCGTTTTGGCTCTTCCAGCGTGCAAGTTTTTGCGACAAAAATTTAACCTCCAATCTCTATATTTAAACTGACCCTAGCACCACCTTCCTTGGTTCCTATTTATTGTAGTGTTGTTTGTTTTGCTAGAGGCCTTTTTCATACTTTGTCCTAGAGCTCCGGTTCTCTTCGCAATTTGTCGTCAAGGAAGCTTCTTGTAGAAATACGTCTACATTTACGAACCTAAAACGAAAACCTAATGCTTTTGTACAACATTTGTGGCAATTTAGTTGCAGTGCTGATCCTGCTCACTACTCAGTCAGCCACTCAACTAATAGCCGCCAGGGAGACACCGAACAAAAAAAATGGAAGAATTAAAAATCTAACAAAAAAGTACAAATTTGTATTTTTATTAAATGAAAACGGTTTTTTTAATTGATACAGCTTGTGATTGTGGAGGAAAACACTATTCAAAAAATCACTCAACGTATAAAAATAGACAAAGTGGACAACAACCAACAGGAGGTAAAACAAATGGCAAATAAAACAAAGACCTCAAAAAACCAAAAGCAACCACGTTCAACTTGAAACTGACACAAATGCAATAAGTAAGTAAGAAGAATGCGATGGACAAAGCAAAGTAAAAAAAAAGATGAAATAAGTATTTCAAAATAAATCTTTAAAAAGAGTCTTAAAAATTGGCTTTTACTGGTCAAAAAGGCTTTTGAACGGGCACTTTGTATTTACTACAACCAAAGAAACCACGATAAACCATAAATTTAAGCCAACAATTAAAAACGAAGTTAAAATTCCACAACTGAAATTAGTTTCCTGCTTAGAAAAAGCTCTTTCACGTCTACTTTTCTCGTTCTCTCTGACAATGATGTACGAAGAAAAACCAATTGTTTTATGTCTCTTCTTCTGGCTTTGGCAAATGTAACTAAGCTTTTGTATTCAGCTCTGCATTGAGTTTTTTGTGTTTATTCAGTGACACTTAATCAATTGAAAAATTGGGAAGATTACAAGACCTCCTCCAACGCTGGAGATGCCACTGAGAAACCCATTTTGTCATCATCATTGCAGAACAAATTTTCACTGCCTTCAAAATGATCGAGGGCTTCAAGGAAACTGCACCGTCATTTGTCAGCATTTTATGCTACGTTTTTCTACAACAGTCAAGTTTCCTTTGTAGTTAAGTCTGATGAGCAACAAATTTATCTCAATCGTTTTTTGACGATATAATAGATCCTCTTCGCACAGGCAAAACTATTCTTAATGCGTTTTGGCTCTTCCAGAGTCCAAGTTTTTGCGACAAGGGTTTTACTTCCAATCTCTATAATTCAACTGACCCTAGCATCACCGTCTGTGGTTCCTGTTGCAGAGTTGTTTCTTTTGCTGGAGGATTTTTTCATACTTTGTCCTAGCTCCAGTTCTCTTTGCGTTTTGTCGTCAAGGAAGCTTCATGTAAAAATACGTTTACTTTTACTAATCTAAAAGGAAAACCTAATGCTTTCGTATGATAATTGTGACAGTCTAGTTGTCTTGCTTATATTGCTCTCCATTCATTCAGGCCATCAACTAATAGCCTCCAGGGAGACACATAATGCAAAAAATGGAAGAATTAAAAGTCTAGCAAAAATTACAAATTTGTGTTTTATTTAAATGAAAACGGTTTTTTTAAGTGATACAGCGTAAGATTGTGAAGGAAAAGACTATTCAAAGAAACACTCCATATTTAAAGAAATAGACAAAATGGACAAAAAATCAACAGGAATTTAAAAAAAAATAAAACAAAAACCTTAAAACCCCCAAAACAACTACGTTCCACTTGAAAATTGACACAATTGCAATAAAGAAGCAAGAAGAATTACAAAATTGCTGAAAAAAGCGCCGACAAAGCAATGTCACAAAAAAAGATGAAGATTGCATCTTAAAGTCTTAAATATTTGTTTCAGCTGGTCAAAAAGGCTATTAAACGGGCACTTTATATTTACTATAACTAAAGAAATCACGATAAACCATAAATTTAAGCCAAAAATTAAAAACTAAGTTAAAATTCCGCAACTGAAATTAGTTTCTTGCTTAGCAAAAGCGCTTTCATGTCTACTTTTCTCGTTCTCTCTCACAATGATGTACGATGACAAAACAAATGTTTTTTGTCTCTTCTTTTGATCTTGGCAAATCTAACTAAGCTTTTGTATTCAGCTCTGCATTGAGTTTTTTGTGTTTATTCAGTGACACAAATTTATTCAATTGAAAAAATTAATCAATTGAAAAGACACTTAATCAATTGAAAAAATCGGAAGATTACAAGACCTCCTCCAACGCTGGAGATGCCACTGAGAAACCTAGTTTGTCAAAATCATTGCAAAACAAATTTTCATTGCCCTCGAAATGATCGAGGGCTTCAATGAAAATGCACCGTCAATTGTCAGCATTTTATGCTACGTTCTTTATAATAACAGTCACGTTTTCTTTGTAGTTAAACCTTGTGGGCAACAATCTTCTCGTAAATCGCTTTTGACGGTATCATAGATTCTCTTCGCACATGCAGAGAAAACAGTGTTAAATGCTTTCTGGCTCAAGTTTTTGCGATAACTGATGTTCGAACTCACACGTCTGTTTTACCTATGACAGGCAAATGGCTTGTGTAGATGGTAAATGTTTTGCGCGTTTTGATGTTTCGAGCAAGAAGAGTCGAGCCCATTTAAATGTCTCTTGGAACGTGTACTTACGGTCCATATTGCCATTAACATTACTTGATCGCATTTCCTTGAGTGTGATTAAACCTCCAATCTCTATAATTCAACTGAACCTATCACCACCGTCTGTGGTTCCTATTTCTTGTACTGTTGTTTGTTTTACTAGAGGCCTTTTTCATACTTTCTCCTAGCTGCGATTCTCTTCGTGTTTTGTCGTTAAGGAAGCTTTGTGAAGAGTTACGACTATTGTGACAGTTTATCTGTAGTGCTGATATTGCTCATTGGGGTAATAACTTTTTGTACTATAATGTGCATCGATTGGCGAAATGCTTGTTGTAAGTTCTTCACATTCACTTAAATGGTAAAAAACTGCACTCATTTGGTAAAAAAATTGCTTTGTTTGAAATGGGTTAGTTTTATTCTTTTCATCTTTATTTCTCGCAAACTGTCTTTGATTAAACGTTTATTCAAACATAATTCTATTGTGATTAATTGTGGGAGCTTGTATAAAGCCAATCTTGCTTGATCTTTTCTGAATGGGCTGCCAGCAATTTTATTTTCAATGATTTGTTTCTCGAAATTTAACTACGTTTGTTTCATTATATTGTTTTTTTTTTCAATTTTTTTACTAACTAAGGAGCACTGCCGTAGAAGCCACTGAGAATGAAGATCTCAAAAGACATCAATGGAAAGGGCGAATTAATAAAGCGTAGCAGGAGGACTGAAATACAGTTCAATGAATTGGACTAAGAATGGGCCTCGACAACAAATTCATTTTAAAAAAAGGCTATGGTATTGCACCAGTCATAAACCAAAAACACAAGAGAAATAAAAAAAACGAATTTCAAAAAGCTATTTCCTCATTTTTGGTGAAAAATAGTAATACAGCAACCATTAAATTCGAAAAAGAATCAAAAAACGATCGGCTACCACCTCTCTTGACTCTTACAGATCAAACAGATTGACGGATTTTAGCCTCGTCAGATGTTGATGAGACATATCATTCCTAAAACTATGAAAACGCAAAAATAAGGAAAAACTTTTCCGAGCAAAGTCACAATAGTTTTTACAATTGTAAGTTACAAATGTCAGTAACTAAACCTACTGTCAAAGTGGTCGAAACCAATAAGTTTGATATGAAAATGTCCGATTGCGCTATATTGGAGAAAGAACTGATGAGGCATGTAATCCGAGAAAAGGAACTCTAATAAAAGATATATCACAAAAATCACCAGCTCTTTTCGAAAAAATGACAAAAACAACCAAAACTTTTCAGTTTTCGGCATTATACAGCCAATGAGATCTAACATTATTGGGATCAAGTGAAAAGACAACAACAACAACTAGAACAACAACAACAAATAATTGTGCATCAAAAAGTTTCGTTAAAATTTTATGAGTTTGCATAATGCATTATTTCTTCTTAGAAAAGAGACCTGTCATAATCACGGCTCAGATGGTTAATTAAAACTCAACTAATGATCTCATCATAATTAAGAATTTACAAACAATTTACATATATTAACAATTCACTAATATATTCTGTAAATAAACAAAAATCAATTGGTTTTTTTTGCGGGGAGGAAATTCGGTACACATGTGCGTGCCATTTTTGCACTTTCATTCTTGCAACTTAAATTTCACGTTATATCTTGTACTTAATGGCTTCACTTGCCCCTTTAAATTTTAAAGTCTAATTTTAAAGTTTCCTAATTTGGAATTGTTTATGCTCTTCGGTCTAAGTCTTGCATACCAAGAAAACTTCTTCATTAATATTTGTATTTCTGAAAGTCGCAACCATGGTAGCAAATCAAGCTCTAAAAATACATTATTATTCACGCCATTGGCACACAAGTTATGGTCAAAAGCGGGAAATCCCTTACTATAAATAGTATTGAAAGTGAACGTCAAACACTTCTGACTTCTTTAATAAAATCAACATAAAAAAAGCTTCAACGAAAATAGGTTGGGGGAATGGAAATCAGGAAATGAAAAGGTTATGGAGGACTAAAGTGTAGGTAGGGGGAGGGAAAATGAGGGCGTGGGGGGTAAAATATAAGGGAACTTGGTTCCTTTACACTCCCGGCAACAAAGGCAACATTTGAAATGAAAATGTAAACACAATAAAATAAAGCACAAAAAGTTTTCTTTCTGATATTGAGTTTTGTGTGTGTGTGTGTGTGTGTGTGTGTGTGTGTGTGTGTGTGTGTGTTTCAATGAACTTGTTTCAGTGACCCTGCGGCGCACCTGACAATTGCGGGAATACACGGCTTAGGGTTACTGCTGTTCTCTGTACCATTCCAGAAGACGTCTGGATGTCGAAGCACCTGGCTATTCCGTCTGAAGCTCTGTGTGCTTGCACAATCCTTCCGAGAGACCAGATGCCTCTGGGTGTAAAGTCCTTGAGCACCCACACAATGTCACCTTCATCCAGCTCATCATTTGATCTTTGCCACTTCGTTCTTTTGTGGAGCTCAGGAACACATTCCTTCAGCACCAGTAGTGCTCCAGTAGTGATCAAGTAGTGTCTGCGTCAACTTGAAATCCTTAGTGGAGAACCGCTGGTTGCTGTTCACAAGAGGTGTCAAACACATTTGAGGTCTGCAAAGGAGGAAGTGATTCGGAGTAAGTGGTCCCTCATCTGAGATGCTGCAGTCCACATGAGTTAATGGCCTGGAGTTCAAAAATTGCCTCGGCCTCTGCCACAACTGTCTGGAAAACCGAGAGTGTTAGTTTCCGACTGCCCAGCACTATTAGTAGAGTCCTCTTCGCGGTCTGTATCGGCCTCTCCCAGACTCCTCCGAAGTGTGGTGCTAAATAAGGATTGAAAGTCCACTGAATGTTCTGTTGAGCCAATTGCAGTCTTATGTACTCGTTGTCTGGCTTGTAGATTCTCCTGAACTTCAACTTCATTGCTTGGTTGGCTCCAATGAAGTTTTTGCCATTGTCACTCACAATGAGGTCAGGGTATCCACGTCGTGATACAAATCTGCGGATGGTCATGAGAAGAGAATCGGTTGAGAGGACATGGCACACCTCTAGGTGGACAGCTCTGGTGACCAGGCATGTGAACAAGCAGACGTAGTGCATCTGGGTGCCCACTCTCTTGTCCTCAATGTAGAATGGTCCAAACATGTCCATTCCTGTGTTGACGAAGGGGTACTGCTTGATTACATCTGGGAATCTGAATTCAGGCAAGTCGGCCATCTTCGGTCTCACATTGTTTGCCCTCCATCGTCTACAAATGAAACAGTATTTCCCCAGACTACCCTGCGCCTTTCTCAAACCAATCATCAGGAAAGTCTGTTGCAGGTGAGCCTTCACATGTTCCACGCCCTGACGGCCACAATCATGGTGCACCTTTTCAACCAACAGCCTTGCATTTCTGCTCCTGCTATGGAGAACGAGAGGATGTTTCGCACTGTAGGTTAGAGGTGCCTTGTTGAGTCTTCCTCTTACTCTCAAGAGACCGATGTCATGTAGAAAGGGAGTGAAGGGCATCAGCTTGTCTCCTTTCTCGAGATTGCTTCCCTTCAACAGTGGAGAAATTGTTCCTGAGAAAAACTCATTTTGGGACATTTTGATGAGGTAGTTTCTTGCCCCGTTCTCATCTGATGCAAAATTGTCAGTGTTGGAGTTCCCAGGTGATTCGTTTTGTCTTCACGTTCGGAGTTTTGCATTGAAGCGTCTTGTTGCCTGGAACACCATTCTAGTAGAGTTGAGTAGTCGGCTCCATGTTGAAAATTTTTCAACCTCAATGACCGGCGTCTGAAGTTGTGTCGGTTGTGTAGCGCATATGTGGGGATCACTGTCCTCTGCAAATTTCCAGGACTCTAGAGGTGTGCTTAGACAGCCTGGTGGTTGAAGCCACAGATTTGGTATGTCTGATGGGGTGAGGCCTCGTGTACCGTGGTCAGCGGTATTCATCTTTCCAGAGATGTGTCTCCAAATGTCCGGGTTGGTATTCTCGTTAATCTTGGTCAATATGTTGGCAATGTACATCTTCTGTCTTTGCTTGGATTGTATCCATCCAAGTGTAGCGGTGCTATCTGACTAAAAGTGTTTTGGAGTTATGGTTGTTGTCATCTCGCTCTCACAGAACCCAGCTAGCTCTGCTCCAAGTGTTGCGGCTTCCAATTCCAGTTTTGGAATGCTCAGCTGCTTGATCGGTGCCACCTTTGTTTTGCTGATCACGTATTGTGATGTGCAAGATCCATCGGCGTTGGTTGTCCTCACATAAACTATGGCAGCAATTGCACTCATTGAGGCATCAGTGAACGTGTGAAGTTGATGGGTCCCATTGGTGTTGGGAATCATGCTTCTAGGAATTTGGATTGAAGTCATGCTGTTGAGCTCATCCATCCACTCCTGTAGTTCCTGCTGGAAGCATTCTGACACAAGTTGATCCCAGTTTCTTCCCTCTTTAATGATTCTATGGAGAATGCATCTAATTCTGATGGCAAAGGGTGAAATCAGTCCAACTGGATCGAACAGAGAAGCTGCCATTGAAAGAACCTTTCTTTGAGTCATCTGTTGTCCTGTGTACAGAAGCTTTGGTTTTGCAAACATCAACTTGTCAGTCTTGGGGTCCCACGTCTGACCAAGGATTCTTTGGGCTTTCAATTCTGCCTTGTCTTCCTCCAGTAGCTTTTCTAATGCGGCTGGTTTGTTGCTTAGGAACTTCGTCAGTTTGAATCCTCCTGTATGTAAAACAGTTTTGATCTCCTGTGCATTTCTGCGGGCCTCCCCTTCAGAAACGTAGGTCTGCTTGAAATCATTCATGCAGAACTGCTGCTTGATTGATATGTGCGCCTCTGGATGCTCTTGTTTGTTGTCCTTTGCACACTTCTTCAGAACAAAAATCGCACAAGAAGGTGAGCATGTGGCTCCAAAAATGAGTCGATTGTATTTGAAGATCCTTTCATTGCCGTTCTCTGTCCACAGAAAACGGAGATAGTTCTGGGCTTGTGGTTGGATGCCAATTTGCATGAACATTGCCTCGATGTCAGCTGTGATTGCCAGTGAGTACTGTTTGAAGCGGAGAAGAAGGCCATGCAGGTTGCAGAGTAGATCCGGCCCTGTCCGCAATGCATCATTGAGTGAGATACCCTTATATTTGGAAGCAGCATTTGTGACTCTGCGGATTTTGTCTGGTTTCTGTTTGTTGATAACTGGGTGATGGGGAAGGTATCAGACAGAGTGTCTGCAACTGGGGTCTGCAGTTGTGATGTAGTTCTTATCCAAATATTTTTTTGATGGTTTCCTCGTAGCGTTCTCTCAAATTTGCGTCCCTCTCCAGTTTGTGCTGCAGAGCGTGCCACTGAACTTTGGCCATGAAGTAGTTGTTAGGGAGTATGATATCGTTCTTCCATGGAAGTTCAATCTGGTATCTGTCACCCCAATGTGTTTTATGGTATCATTGAGGATGGACAGAGCTTCTTTGTCATCTGAAGACTGTCCCTTCGAAGAAAACTGATTGAAGTTCACTCCTTCAATTGTCCAGAAGAGTTGGAGAAGATCTTCATCTGGATCGTCTTGTCGTCTTCTGATATGATTGAAAAGTGTTATGCTTGTGCTGTTTGTCTGTCCGACCCTCTTCTGTGTGTACCTCTGAAGAAAGGACCCTGTCACTGTCCATCCAAGCAGAATGTTGACTCCGTATGGGATGCCAGTGGGTCCTGTTGTGAACTGTCCGGGAACCGTTGCTGTGAATGCATCTGCTCCAATAAGAATTCCGATCCGGTTGTCTCTGATTGTTGGAAACCTTATGTTCTGGAGGAGAGAATGGTCTCTGCAGATCTCATTCAACATTTCAATTTGAACTCTTGGCATTCGAAACACCTCCATTGCTGTTGCGTACACAGGGATTCTGATCACAGGACAACTGCTTCACAAAACTCCTATGCCGATCATGACATCTGCTGTTTTAACTGAGTGTTCACCGTGAAGTGAAGCTAGTAGTAGGGTTATGTCTTTCGGTTGTTGAACTTGAAGTGCATCAGCAACCTTCTGTGTTTATTTGAGTGTTGTCACTGCCACTGTCCAACAAAGCGTAGGTTTCAATGCAAAGATCTCTGTTGAAAAGTGTTACTGGTATCGCCTGCAATTGTATCTGCGGTCTGATCCATGAAGTTTCCTGTTTGTTGCTGCAAGTGCAGTTTTGTTGCGGAGTAGTTGTCTGCTGTTGGGATACAGTGCGCTGATTGTTACTCTGCTGTCTGTTGTTGTTTTTCTGCGCGTTGATCGGCTGAGGGTGAAAACCATTTTTGTTCCAGTTGCCCCTGTGTGAAGTGCTGCTGTTAGATCCACTTTGTCTGTTCTGGTTTCCTCTCTGTTAGTTGTAGTTTTAACTCGTCTGCTGCCTTTGGTTTTCATTATTAAAGTTTCGTCCATATCTTGACTGGTTTTGGTTTGTTTGGTTTCTGAAGACATTGTTTTGTGAGATTTGATTCCATTTCCCTATTGGTTGTGCATTTTGTTGTTGTTGCCTTCCATCTGTCCTATGGAGCGTTGAGTGATGGAAGCCATTGCATCTTTCCACAAGGCACCTGTTTTCGATTGGCAGAGACCCTTTTCGTGAGCTCTTAGACAGTTAGGGCAGAGATTGAACCTCCTCACACAACCCTGTCGGTCATACACTGACTTTTCCAAGTATTCGGTACAACGACCAAGGTTGTGGTTTTGTGAGCAGAGTTGACATGACACATCTGGTGGCCCCCCTCTAGAAAAAGTGTTCAGTCTGGTTCTCTGGTTCCGTTGTGGGGAGATGTCCTCGAACGCCTCTGCGTAGGAGACAATCCTAAGGTTAGGTTGCAGCACGCCTTGGCTTCTTGTGTGTTGATTCCATCTGATTATCATGTGAGCGTTCAGTTTGTCTCTGGCCATCCTCAAAACAGCTGAAGACTTCAGATCAGCATCAAAGTTGAGGAGTCGGAAGCTTTTTACAAGTCTCCTCAAGAAAGACGAGAAGCTCACAAGAGTTTGGTTCGTCTAATCTGAGTTTTGGCCACTTCTCTAATTGATCCAGGTATGCAGCAACAATATGCTGTGGTTTGCCAAATTTTCTGGTCAGTTCAGCGATGGCTTCATGGTAGTAATCCCCATTGTAGGAGTATCCACTTATGGAATCTCTTGCTTTATGTGTTACAGAGTTTTGGAGGTATGTCATTTTTCGGGCGTTTGAGAGGCCACTGTTGTTGTGAATGGTTGCTTTGAAGAATATGAACCACTGATGCCATTTCAGAGGATCACCTATGAAATTGTCAATTGAAATCTTAGGCAAACTCAATGCGTTCTGTATCATCAGTGCTTGGTGTTGCATCCAGTCTGGTGGACAACTCGGAAAGCCATTGTATAGGTTGTTGTTATAGCCGTTGTTATTGTGTCTATCAGGTCCGCTGAAATTGTTTAGTGGTAGTTGACTGATTTGCGGTGTGTACCTATGGCTTATGGTCGGAGCAGCTTGGCTATTGTTGTGAAAAGAACATGGTTGTTGCAAATGCCCTGCTCTGCTATCCTCACTCTCATGTCGGCTCTGTCCATGAACATCGTTATCTTCTCTCGATCGTTCATCTGTTCTCAGTGCCCCTGTGAGGAATTCCCGGTTCCTTCCTCTCTCTTCAATGTTCAGAACAGGTTGAGAATTATCAGGGTCTTCTGAGTCGGACGAGTCAGCGTTGTTAATTTCTTGATTATTGCGGCTTGCCAAATGATGTTTCATTGCTCTATTGCGTAAAAGGTACTGTTTTGTCAATAGATTAGGGGAAGGCGCTGTTGATGTGCTAAAAGCAGATTCAGTGTCACTTGCATCCGTTCTGTGTGCTTTTGCTCTCTGTTTGCATTTCAGCATGGTTATGTTTCTTTCGGCAGATTAATTAGCAGGTGTTGTCAACTCTTCACTTGTCAGCTCTAGCTTCATGAGTTCATTGCAACTTCTGTCTAACTGCTCCTTTTGAGACCTCAAGAGCTCCAAAGTTTCACGTAGTATGCTTAGACCTTCGTTACTATTACTCTGTTCTTCGAAGGGGTCTTTTACTGCGTTCCACTCTATCACTTTCAACTGAAGTTGTTGCTTTAGGCTGTTCTTTGCTGATGATGATGCTTTGGGCTTGTTTGGCATGTTGATTGTGTTAGAAGACTTTCCTTATTTTACAAAGTTTATACTGCACTGTTACTGCACAATGTTTCCTTGTAACAGCCTTATTCTATCTTTTTTTATGTTAAATCTATTATTTAAATGAGGCTGTTGCCTACTGTACCTAGCTAATGTTTTTTACTTAATGTTTGTTTGCTATGTTTATGCTTGTTGCAATCACTAATCAGTGAAGTTTGATGATGCTTCGTTAATAAGAAGTTGTATATAGTTAAACTTTTCCACTAATCAGAGAAATTCTTACAAACGTAGACAAATGTCATTTTTGTCCGGTTGCCTATTTGTTTTTCGAGCGCGGTAGAAAGAACCCTAACCCGTGAATCTTTTGACTAATGTGTGTGTCTACTGACACTGGTGGGGGGGGGGATAACTTCACGTTACTATAAACCTTACTGTAGCAAGGGCATACCAGGTCTTGCAACTAATCCTAAGTCAATTTGTGTGTGATAGCGGTGCTTTATCTTTCACCTAAAGGAGGATCTAGTCTTTTTAATTTAAAACTAATGCGTAATTGAAAGACACTATAATGGTCCAACGATACCTAGACGCCTATTAAAATTCAGCCTTCGAAATGAGACATTCAAATCTGCAAGTAAGGCTAGCCCATCTGTCATGACTAGGCAACCCACGCAAGCATCCTTCTCAGGATAACTCTCATCTCAGTCTTCACTTCTATCGCCAGATTAAAATCAGTCGGATCTTTTGTGATTGATGTTTTTGATTAAAAATATGTGAAGTTATCAAAACCAGAGCATAAAATGTGCTAAGTGTCAAATGTTTAAGTTCCCCCCTATAAATTCAAAAATTCCCCAGTCTGAGTCGAACAAGTTTCAAAGGTCCTTTTTTGACCCTAGGATACGCCAGAAATGTTTATGCTCTTCGGCCTAAGTCTTGCATACCATGGCAACTTTTAATTAATATTTGTATTTCTGAAAGTCGCAACCATGGTAGCAAATCAAGCTTTATAAATACATCATAATTCGCGCCATTGGCAAACAAGTTATGGTCAAAAGCGGGAAATCCCCTACTATAAATAATAGTGAACGTCAAACACTTCTGACTTCAGCAATAAAATCATCATATAAATGCGTCAACGAAAATAGGTTGGGGGAATGGAAATCAGGAAATGAAAAGGTTTTGGAGGACGAAAATGTAGGTGGGGGGAGGGAAAATGAGGGTGCGGGGGGAGATAAAATATAAAGGAACTTGGTTCCTTTACAGGAATCCATTAGATCAAAATTCATTTTCAAGAAGTCGTTTACATGACTCAATGTCTCTTCAAAAAATTTCAATCTTAACTTTTCAAATGTCCTCAAATCTAAAAGCTACTCAAAACATTTAAATCTGAAAAGATCAATTGGACACGCCAATTCACTAGTTAACAGTGACAGGCGCTTTCGCCGAGAAAAAACACAATCTGTGTAAAAGAAGTCCATCCAATCTCGGATTTGCGTCGCAAAGCAAGCGTAATTGCAACACATTTGCAATGGCACCGCAAAATCTCTCAAAAAGATTATTATTTTGATAACAACGATGTTGCACAGTCAGATACGAACAGCAGAGAACTGCCCAAAAAATGGGGAGTGGAGAATACAATTGAGATTCGCAATCTTAACCAGAGAAAACTTCCTCCAGGACTATTTGCTAGAATACAAATCATCGGTGCTTAAAGTTATCCCACAACCAAGGTGTAATTTGCCAAAACAAGACACAATGGGAACAAAACATCGTGAGAAGCAGATACACAATATCTCGTTTAAACTAAAATGAGAGCTAAATAACAGAAAACCAACAAAAATGGGTCGTCGAGTATCCTTTCTCTACTTGAGCATCGGTGCACAAGGCCGTCAGATCTTATCGAACAATTTGGGCATTGCTGGAAAAATTGTTCATAAGACGATGGAATATAACCTATCATCGCAATCGGTATGGAGATGGGACAATCAAATCGATATTGAGTAACTTCCAACAGCCGGCCTCATGTAAACGGACTACAGTAAAGCGGCCGCATTTTGAAACGGCCGCGGAGGAAATCAGCAGACACACAAAAGTATATGATAATAATAATGTTTGAACAACCAACCAATGATGCCATTGTGGACAAACCTGAATTAAAAATCATTGTCAAACATGTCCAGCAAAAGGTAAGAATTGTAACCACTGGACTTGTTGTAGTAGCTGAAGGATTGACTCCAACATTTGCAGGAAACTTGTTTGAAAGGCGTGGCATCCAAATAACACATCAACCACTGAGTGGTTGTTCTGCCTTGAAATATTTTTGAGTGGTTGTTCTGCCTTGAAAAACAATTTCCAATACTAAGGAAATAGCAAGCTAAGTTTAACAGTTAGCTAAAAGATTTGAAAGAAATCGAACAGCAAAACGAAATTTTGCAAAAATTACACGGCACAAGTTGAACTCGCTATTCATCGAAAACCAAAAGTCAAATTTGAATGAAAATTATTTTTTCGTGAAGGTCATAGTAAAGCGGTTACGATCTAAATGTCATATGTTGTGATAACCATCAAAAAGTGCCTATCAAAAAACTAGCTCTAGACTCAAAGCTCTTTAAAAAGTCGATTCATATGACAAAATTTGAAATGCAAAATTTTGATTTGCTAATCCAAATGAAAAACTCAAACGCGCCACAAGGAACATCATAATTCTCGTCAATTCATTTACGATTTGCGCCAGGTCAATCAAATCTACAACCTGATTTTAGCCGCTACTGCAACTCCGATGTTTTAAGTAAAATCAGACTGGCATTTGGTGCTTCAAAACGGGCTTCTATGGCATAACTGACATTCTGGCGGACTTAGAACACACAATCGATTGCGGACTAATTGGTTTAGAAAGTACCTATTGTTTATGATATAAAGGTCGCGAGCAACGAAAGTTACGAAAAACATATTGAGCAGGGAATAAACTGTCTACAAAAAAAGCTTGATCTTAGAATCAACTTGGCAAAAATATTTCACGAAAGGAGAATCAGAACGGTTCGGATAAAATTTCAAAAAACGAGAATCACAGTATTAAAAATTAAAACTCATTCGGTAAAAATGCCAAAATCAACAACCAAATTAAAACCTAAGATCTTTATTGGGCTCAGTCCATCATCTCAAGAACATATTCATCACCAATTTGCCATCTTCTAAAACCACTTGTAAAAGAATTCGAAAATCATTCAAAAAGAAGGTTCAAAAATCATTCTAATGCAATGAAAGAGAAATTAGCAGAGGCTAATGAAATCAAAGTTTCAAATACACACCTAGAACCTAGCATAAAATTTGACGCATTGGGACAATGGGTTATGAGCGACTCTTGAAAGGTAAAAGGTGGCATTTTCGTCGCGTTTCCTGAATGACGTCAATAAAAGATACAGTGTAAGGTGGCATTTTCGTCGCGTTTCCTGAATGACGTCAATAAAAGATATAGTGTTTGCGAACAAGAACTTTTGGGCGTTGTAAGGCCAGTAGCATATTTCAAACAAAAATTATAAGTCAAGGCATTTCAAATAAATATAAATTGTAGAGCTTTACTTTCAATCATTCGAAAACATAGACCCAATTAGTCATACAGTAGTACACTGACAAGATAAACTAATCGATTACTACTTTTCAGCTTTAGGATAGACCATTTGTCAGGATCAAAAATGGGACAGGTAGGCTACAATTCTTGCGAAATAAAATAAAACGCTTTCAGTATATTTACACACACGATGAGCAGTTCAATTTATCAAAAGAGGGCTAAAAAAGGCAAAAAACGCTTTTGATGCAATATTCCGAATTAACATAAATTTGCCTAGTAAAAACAATCAATTGTTGAAGAAAACTCTAGCCCTGAGTACTGATGCCACAAAAGTGGTACTTTTAAGGCGCCAAAAACAAGACACAGTAAAAAACTTTATGAATAAGGGAATTGAATTGAGAACAATTACCAAACGTTGCAATAAGACAAAAGGTAATCAAAAAGCCGGAATTGAAATTTGGGTTTCTGATAAAATTACATGGAAAAAAATTGAACTCTCGCAAAGAAAATTATAAAAAAGTGCCAAGCGGTTCATAGCAGTCTTACGAATCTCTAATTCTGGTCATTTTTAAAGCAATACACGTGATCAAAAGAAAGATTCGTGGATGAAGCTAGTCCCCCAAATGTCCCTACAGTTGCAACCACCACCCGCACCTCAACATCAGATGCAAAGATCGGCCAATATTACTCTAACCACAGATCTCTACAGCGATGTCTTTATTTTTGCCTGATATGATCTAGCCTGACAGCAAAGTACTCTGTAATATAGGTAAAAAAGCATTGTGTGGTAACTGACGACCAGCAGCAAGGAAAAACATTATAGCCTTACATCCACATTTTCTTGAAGGACCTGCACATAAATACAGGATGTGTCTGTAGGAAACAAAATCACAATACCAAAATCAATAATGGACGCTCAAGTAGAACTAATACATATCACACATCCTGACACTTGGGGAATGAGAGAAATGGCGTTACATGCGTGGTACTTAAATTATGTAAAAACCCTAACGGAGAATTTCTAATAGATTTTGATGGACCAATCTGTTGCAAAAACAGTCAAAAAAGTTGTTTCGTGCATGTTTCGACCAACTGTCAAAATTCCCAACTACTGAGCCATTTGATAGCGCCAATGCTATTGACATACAGAACCATTTTTTTACAACAAAATTTACTTTAGCACGTTGTTGCACGCGAAATAAAATTAGATGGGACTGGATCTAACTAGATGCCAAGCTGAACAGAGCGAATGGTTTTGCAGACAGAATGCTAAAGAGCTAACCGTGGCGCCACTGCACTATCGCCGAGCGATCGATTTAGGAGCGAGGTTTCTTCAAACCAATAAACGACGCTTATGATGTCCTCAATAGGCAACAATAATTATTTCGAACTTAGAGGTATCATTAAACTCTATCATAACTCGACGAGGATTATGCACATATATAAAATTCCATCCGTATACCATTTTTTGACGCAAATTTTGGATGAAAAGCTAACGCGCCTCTTAGTAAAATATCTGAGATTCCAGTTCCAAATAAATCGTCTTACCAACCTATACTAAAAAATATTTAGAGCTTAAAACTCTTTTTGCTGACCAACCCAATGCGTTTGAAAACTGGGAATGAGCCGGGAAAACCGCTTGTGAATTGGAACAAAATTGGATGAAACAAACGCATCAGCAAACAGCACCTTCTCTCGCCCTAAAGCCTGCCGAAACGAAGCACAAGAAAAAAGGATAAAAAAACGAGTTTGGATGGGCTATATGACGTATTATCACCGGGTTCATCGGCAATTGAAACCAAAAAATGTACATTAATCATAAAAGAACCTGTAAAAACGGAGATCAATTGGAGATTACTTACAGAAACACAAAAACTAACGTCACCCTTGCCGCAAGCAGCGACAAAATCAGGAGATTTCAGATGAGCAGAATACACTCACAACTCGATTACGCCCCAAATAACTATCAGGTTCTCAACAAAAAAACAAAAATGAAAACGTGCATATCCGGACCTAACCGACTCAAGCATTTCAAGCCATTTGTCGTTCACATGCCCCCGATTTTTCACAGGTCTTCTTATGAGGTACAAACCCACAGAAATAACGCCTGATAATAAAGCAAAAGCAATGGCATAACAAAAATAGTGTTGTTGCAAATATCCAAAGTTTTGCACAGAAATTGATTCAACACAGGAGAATATTCTATATTTTGGATATTGCTCAAAAACGCAGTAATGTCCTATACTGAGTTTCATTTAAACAGAAAATGAAAGTATGAAATAATCAGTCCAAGAGACAGAAAGAGCATCCTACTCTTATTGTTACTAAAAACTCATCAATCCAATAACCTCATCATAATTATTATTTTACGAAATACTAGTTATCATAACCGCTCTCAATGTTAATAAATTTTCCATATACTATACAAAAAAAACAAATTTCATTTTGTTTTTTTTTTGGCGAGAGTAAATGTGGTACAGCTGTCAGTACCGCTCTTCCACATTTAATCCTGCTATTTTTTTATGTTAAATCTTGTACTTAGTCATTTTATTTGCCCTTCAATGGTTGCTAGTTTAAAAGATTCCTAATTTTGAATGTCTTAACACTAAGGCCATTTCTTGTAAGCTGGTGATTTCTGCTGACTGTGTCTTCAATATTTCTTCAGCATACATAACTTTTCAACTGTCCGCTACTAATTTGTCTACAATTTTGATTAGCATATGTTTGAAATAATCCAACGAAAAATTTGTTTAATTTCTAATTCTTAATTCAATTTTCACTCGGCTCATTGAAATTCAAAACTCCGTGGCTCTTTTTCAAATCTAATTGATTTGCAAAAAAAAACATTGTAAACATTTAGATCAGAAAAAAAATCGGCCAAGCAATTTCACTAGTTAATAGTGACAGGCGCTTTCGCGGAGCGAAAACACAATTTGTGTAAAAATCCAATCTTCCGTGAAAAATGAATTGCAGATTCGCATCGTAAAATAAGCGTAACAGTGATTCACTTGCAATTGCACCGCAAAAATTCTCAAAAAATATTAATATTTTGACGCGAGCGACGTGGTGCAGTCAGCGGCGAACAGCAGAGAACTGCCGAAAAAAATGGGAAAAGTGGGGAATACAATTGAGACTCGCAATCTTAGCAAGAGAAAACGTCGTCTCCGACAATTTGGTAGAAAGCCAACCATCGCTGATTAAACTTGCCCCACAACTGAGTTATGAAAGCCCAATACAAAACTTAATGGAATTACAACATCGTGAGAAGCAGATTCACAGGAGTCAGTTTCAACTACAATGGGAGCTAAAATGAAAGCAGACCATCAAAACTGGGTCCCGAAGAATGTCTCATTCCTCTACATGAGCGTCGGAACAGAAGGACGTCAGATGTTAACAAAAAGTGTGGGCAATGTTGGAAAATTTGTTCATAAGACCAAGGATTATAACACTCGAGCGATAGATGTCCAAAACAGATTATCAAGAGATTTTGGCGTGAACGACCGGACTGATATCATAAGATTAGCTGCCCATTGACAATTGAAATTCATTTGAAGCACTTCAAGTTTGAAACCACACTCTTCGCTTCTACACCCATGTGACCGAATATACTGCTCAGATTTGACTTTGCATTGACATAATAAAGTCGCTAATATGTGAACAGATTTTAGAAAAAGTCAGCTCCCGAAACCTATGATGAGATCAATAATAGCCTCGCTATCTCTTGATTAAAAAGAAATATTTGGGATAAGCCAGTGATTAATTAAGAGAGTGATCCCCCCTCACTGATCAACATAAACATTCGTCGATTAATATTGCGCCCCCCCCCCCCCCTCACTGATCAACATAAACATTCGTCGATTAATATTGCGCTCCTTTACGCGTGTAGTTTGGGCAGAGAACAGAGAAATTACCCCAACCTGGACTTTGTAGGCTTTTTCCATTAAGTGGACCCCTCCACCTAGTAGTAAGAGGGATCTACTGCAAAAAAATAAACAATCCGTTTCATGCCTCTAAATTATTTTTTTGCCTGTAAATTAACAAATTACCAGGGGGGGGGGGTTGGGGGGGGGGAAGGGGGGGGGGTTACTGAAAAGAGGAGGAGGAGGAGGGGTGGGGAGAGGGTGGGGTTTGATTTCTCACCTGAAGCACTTCAACTTAGAGTTGAGCTCTTTGCACTCGTACTTGGTATGACCATCGTGTGTCTCGAAGTTCCTGAGGTACACCAGCTTCTCCATGTCACACGGCTCATACCCTTTCTTCTCAACCACTGTCTTCTCCCCAGATGAGGAGGAGGAAGAACCACTACTTCCCTGTTTGTTGTTGTTCTCGTCGGTGGGGGAGGGGGGCAGGTTGATCACACTGTCAACTGCTTCTTCCACATTCTCCTGGAAGTCTGAGGCTGGACACAAACAAATATATTGGGAAAACAAACAAATAAACAATGAAACAATTGACTGAATAAAGCCAGGAATAAACGTTTTAATTGCAACCCTGTCAATAGAAACTGGCGCAATTTGCTATACTATTTGAACCAAACAGATAAAAATATGTTTGCATATTTTGCTGTTTACATGTTCATATTAAAATCGGCTTTGGAAAAAACTCGCACTCGAAAACAGACCTCATTGACTTTCAGATAGGAAATAAAGCCCCAAAGAAAAATAACCGAACGTAAATAAACCCCTATATGACCGTTTAAGAGCCGCGCATTTAGCGCGCTTGGTAGGGGTCATGCCTATGACTTAGCGTCACATGGGACTTGATATGAAAATATCAAGAAAAAAAATATTACGACGTAAATTAGTTTGACAACGGTGTTTAATTCCGCGGGTTTCATTTCTTCAGGGTTTTTTTTCCTATCTACACTGAAGAAATTATTATTTTTTAAAAAACACAAGTGGTGACAGAATAATAAAGTAGCCAGCAGATTGCTGGCAAAGAGCCGCCGTTGCAAAATAAACTGTCAAAAATGATCCAATTTTGTCTTCAGATTCATTAGATACGATAAACATGGTTAATTCAGCCGATAAATTGAAGAACAGTAAGCTTCATACAAATAACCAGAGTAAACAAGCAGTATACTCTAAGATACTTTGATAGTTTAACAGAACAAGGAGGCTCGGTAATGTGCGTTCGCACATTAAGTTCCGACCCCGCTCATCTACATTTTTCACTTTATTGTCTACCAAATGAGGAAGAGATAAAAAAAATTAACATATCAACATATCGTTCAGAAAACTACTAAAAGAATAAAACAATCTACTCTAGAGGGCCTATGAGACCTGTGGCTACCATATTATGACTACCAAAAAAGACGACAATAACAATCAAATAGTTTCAAATATTAATTACGACCAAAACTCTTCGTCCATTTTTTGAAAACCACTAATAACCAAATCAAATGGCAACAGATAAAAATTATACTCAGGAGATTAACCTGTACTTTTTGGAACAAAATAGGGGACTTTTCCTCAATGAGACTTGGCAAAAATTCGGCTAGATGATATGCGCAAAAGCGGCAAAAGTTTAATAAAACATTGCTTTTTTTCTTAAAAAAAAGAATTAAATTCGAACTGATTAGAAACATTAAGCATCAATTGAAATCATAGAGAGTCTTTTATACCTCAATAGAGAGCAACGGAGGCCTTTCATTATCCAGGATATGTCATACAACTACAAAGAGAACAAAAAATACAGGCAAAAACGCAAAATTTGCACGAAAAATTATGCACGAAAACGATGTCCCCCCAATCAATTAAATATTAAGCTGATCACTAATAACAATAAAATTCTTCGTTTGCACTATTTGCAGGTGACAACATGTGTAAGTCAAATGACGCCCATTACTGTGATACTGTGAAAAGACAACAAAAACCTACAAAAAAGGGGCAAATTTGCAAAAATCACGAAAATTGGTTTTATGAAAACTGGTCGTTCCAAGAAGAAAGACCAATTGAGGAAAATAAAACCGTTATGAAGAGCAAATTGTATTTCAAAAAATAAATGATGTGAATTGTGTATAGAGATGCTTAGCTACAATTTCACAGAAAAAAAATTGATAGATCTCAAAAATCTATCTCTTTTTTTAATAAAAACAAGAAAATGAACCACAAAAACTGAAAAGTATCTAAACTTCAAAAAATTCTTCTGAAACAAATTGTCTAAGCTACGAAGACATCATTTAAAAAGTTTAAACAATAGAACAATTATTGTTTGATACAACAAATCCTTAAAAAGCGTTCTAATTAATGAGGCTAATTGACGAAAATGATACAACATTGTAAAATACGAAAAAAAAACGCAAACAAGAACAAAAAGGGATAAGTTGAAGAATACTATTACTCTTTTTTTAGAAATTTAAATCGAAAGTCAAAACAGCCGTTAGTTATTTACCGATATAAGTTATTTAAGTTCACTTGTTTATCCAGAGTTGGCTACTGAGACCTTAAATTACAGTCGACTTCTTTAAACCTCAATATCGCTGTAAAAAACGAAAATCAATGGTCTTGTTCAGTCCATATTCTACGCTGGAGGGGCTTTCTTATGATGACAGTCTCAACTCTGTACGATGAATATATCGATCGGCCAAAATTGACTGAACAAAAAAACCCAGTTGATCATATAGTTCTCCCTCCCCACTAAAGTGGGGGTCGGAACAATAATTCTGTAAACATCTAGTGTTAGTGCCCAGTTTTTTACTGGTTTATCCTCTTTTTTTTTAGTCGGTTTTTTGACTTTGAACGTATCCTAGTAAATTTGCTGAGAAATCCTTTCAGTTGAAACAGTGAGTGATGTAAAGCAGAAGTAAAATGTGAAAGTCGTGTCTTACGTCAAACGAAAAACGTGACCAAAAAGTAAAACGACCAAAAAATAAATGAAAAAAATAGCAGAAAAAGATTTGACCCACAAAAAAAACTCTCGTTGATTAAACAAAAACTCGAATGGACTATGAACTGATTGGGAAAACCATTTAAAAAATCTGAAAACAACAGTTTAAATCAAAGTGAAATAGCCTAATGTGAACAAAAAACCACTAACGAGAAAGCAAATTTTTGTTCAAACAGTTTCTTCTCATTCTACATTCAAATTAGAGTTCACAATTTCACGTCGTAAAACAACTCGCTTTTCCGCTGTACTTTCTGTTTTGGGGTGACAAAAATGATCAGTTCAATTTGACAAAAAGTCACGCAAGTATGAAAAGATGTTTAAAAAAGACGGCGCCCTCATACAATTAAATTTCTCTGATCTGTGAAAGAAAAAGAGAGTCCCTATATAATCGCCATTGAG